>NW_027462092.1:0-47251 GCF_050947455.1 Rhinoderma darwinii
CCTGAACCGTAAGTCCTAGACGCTCGCTCTTGGCTGCATTCGATTCAGCTCGTGGCAGCCAGTCTAAAAAACACTATCTTGGACTTCTCTGCATGTTTCCCAGGCGAGCAATTGGCAGCATGTTCAGAACCATGTTTCTGTGAATAACTCCTGAACCGTAAGTCACAGACGCTCGCTCTTGGCTGCATTCGATTCAGCTCGTGGCAGCCAGTCTAAAAAACACTATCTTGGACTTCTCTGCATGTTCCTAAGGCAAATGTTTCTAAAGCTAATTCTTGAACCGTAAGTCCTAGACGCTCGATCTTGGCGGCATTCGTCTCAGCGCCTGGCAATTAGTATAGGAGCACTGTGTTTGACTTCTCTGGATGTTTCCCAGGCGAGTTATTGACAAGTAAATCCTAGACGCTCGATCTTGGTTATTTTCGCTTTCGCGGCTGGCAGTAAAAGAACCATGTTTCTGTGAATAACTCCTGAACCGTAAGTCCTAGACGCTCGCTCTTGGCTGCATTCGATTCAGCTCGTGGCAGCCAGTCTAAAAAACACTATCTTGGACTTCTCTGCATGTTTCCCAGGCGAGCAATTGGCAGCATGTTCAGAACCATGTTTCTGTGAATAACTCCTGAACCGTAAGTCCTAGACGCTCGCTCTTGGCTGCATTCGATTCAGCTCGTGGCAGCCAGTCTAAAAAACACTATCTTGGACTTCTCTGCATGTTCCTAAGGCAAATGTTTCTAAAGCTAATTCTTGAACCGTAAGTCCTAGACGCTCGATCTTGGCGGCATTCGTCTCAGCGCCTGGCAATTAGTATAGGAGCACTGTGTTTGACTTCTCTGGATGTTTCCCAGGCGAGTTATTGACAAGTAAATCCTAGACGCTCGATCTTGGTTATTTTCGCTTTCGCGGCTGGCAGTAAAAGAACCATGTTTCTGTGAATAACTCCTGAACCGTAAGTCCTAGACGCTCGCTCTTGGCTGCATTCGATTCAGCTCGTGGCAGCCAGTCTAAAAAACACTATCTTGGACTTCTCTGCATGTTTCCCAGGCGAGCAATTGGCAGCATGTTCAGAACCATGTTTCTGTGAATAACTCCTGAACCGTAAGTCCTAGACGCTCGCTCTTGGCTGCATTCGATTCAGCTCGTGGCAGCCAGTCTAAAAAACACTATCTTGGACTTCTCTGCATGTTTCCCAGGCGAGCAATTGGCAGCATGTTCAGAACCATGTTTCTGTGAATAACTCCTGAACCGTAAGTCCTAGACGCTCGCTCTTGGCTGCATTCGATTCAGCTCGTGGCAGCCAGTCTAAAAAACACTATCTTGGACTTCTCTGCATGTTCCTAAGGCAAATGTTTCTAAAGCTAATTCTTGAACCGTAAGTCCTAGACGCTCGATCTTGGCGGCATTCGTCTCAGCGCCTGGCAATTAGTATAGGAGCACTGTGTTTGACTTCTCTGGATGTTTCCCAGGCGAGTTATTGACAAGTAAATCCTAGACGCTCGATCTTGGTTATTTTCGCTTTCGCGGCTGGCAGTAAAAGAACCATGTTTCTGTGAATAACTCCTGAACCGTAAGTCCTAGACGCTCGCTCTTGGCTGCATTCGATTCAGCTCGTGGCAGCCAGTCTAAAAAACACTATCTTGGACTTCTCTGCATGTTTCCCAGGCGAGAAATTGGCAGCATGTTCAGAACCATGTTTCTGTGAATAACTCCTGAACCGTAAGTCCTAGACGCTCGATCTTGGCGGCATTCGTCTCAGCGCCTGGCAATTAGTATAGGAGCACTGTGTTTGACTTCTCTGGATGTTTCCCAGGCGAGTTATTGACAAGTAAATCCTAGACGCTCGATCTTGGTTATTTTCGCTTTCGCGGCTGGCTGTAAAAGAACCATGTTTCTGTGAATAACTCCTGAACCGTAAGTCCTAGACGCTCGCTCTTGGCTGCATTCGATTCAGCTCGTGGCAGCCAGTCTAAAAAACACTATCTTGGACTTCTCTGCATGTTTCCCAGGCGAGAAATTGGCAGCATGTTCAGAACCATGTTTCTGTGAATAACTCCTGAACCGTAAGTCCTAGACGCTCGCTCTTGGCTGCATTCGATTCAGCTCGTGGCAGCCAGTCTAAAAAACACTATCTTGGACTTCTCTGCATGTTTCCCAGGCGAGAAATTGGCAGCATGTTCAGAACCATGTTTCTGTGAATAACTCCTGAACCGTAAGTCCTAGACGCTCGCTCTTGGCTGCATTCGATTCAGCTCGTGGCAGCCAGTCTAAAAAACACTATCTTGGACTTCTCTGCATGTTTCCCAGGCGAGAAATTGGCAGCATGTTCAGAACCATGTTTCTGTGAATAACTCCTGAACCGTAAGTCCTAGACGCTCGCTCTTGGCTGCATTCGATTCAGCTCGTGGCAGCCAGTCTAAAAAACACTATCTTGGACTTCTCTGCATGTTTCCCAGGCGAGCAATTGGCAGCATGTTCAGAACCATGTTTCTGTGAATAACTCCTGAACCGTAAGTCCTAGACGCTCGCTCTTGGCTGCATTCGATTCAGCTCGTGGCAGCCAGTCTAAAAAACACTATCTTGGACTTCTCTGCATGTTTCCCAGGCGAGAAATTGGCAGCATGTTCAGAACCATGTTTCTGTGAATAACTCCTGAACCGTAAGTCCTAGACGCTCGCTCTTGGCTGCATTCGATTCAGCTCGTGGCAGCCAGTCTAAAAAACACTATCTTGGACTTCTCTGCATGTTCCTAAGGCAAATGTTTCTAAAGCTAATTCTTGAACCGTAAGTCCTAGACGCTCGATCTTGGCGGCATTCGTCTCAGCGCCTGGCAATTAGTATAGGAGCACTGTGTTTGACTTCTCTGGATGTTTCCCAGGCGAGTTATTGACAAGTAAATCCTAGACGCTCGATCTTGGTTATTTTCGCTTTCGCGGCTGGCAGTAAAAGAACCATGTTTCTGTGAATAACTCCTGAACCGTAAGTCCTAGACGCTCGCTCTTGGCTGCATTCGATTCAGCTCGTGGCAGCCAGTCTAAAAAACACTATCTTGGACTTCTCTGCATGTTTCCCAGGCGAGAAATTGGCAGCATGTTCAGAACCATGTTTCTGTGAATAACTCCTGAACCGTAAGTCCTAGACGCTCGCTCTTGGCTGCATTCGATTCAGCTCGTGGCAGCCAGTCTAAAAAACACTATCTTGGACTTCTCTGCATGTTTCCCAGGCGAGAAATTGGCAGCATGTTCAGAACCATGTTTCTGTGAATAACTCCTGAACCGTAAGTCCTAGACGCTCGCTCTTGGCTGCATTCGATTCAGCTCGTGGCAGCCAGTCTAAAAAACACTATCTTGGACTTCTCTGCATGTTTCCCAGGCGAGAAATTGGCAGCATGTTCAGAACCATGTTTCTGTGAATAACTCCTGAACCGTAAGTCCTAGACGCTCGCTGTTGGCTGCATTCGATTCAGCTCGTGGCAGCCAGTCTAAAAAACACTATCTTGGACTTCTCTGCATGTTTCCCAGGCGAGAAATTGGCAGCATGTTCAGAACCATGTTTCTGTGAATAACTCCTGAACCGTAAGTCCTAGACGCTCGCTCTTGGCTGCATTCGATTCAGCTCGTGGCAGCCAGTCTAAAAAACACTATCTTGGACTTCTCTGCATGTTTCCCAGGCGAGCAATTGGCAGCATGTTCAGAACCATGTTTCTGTGAATAACTCCTGTACCGTAAGTCCTAGACGCTCGCTCTTGGCTGCATTCGATTCAGCTCGTGGCAGCCAGTCTAAAAAACACTATCTTGGACTTCTCTGCATGTTTCCCAGGCGAGAAATTGGCAGCATGTTCAGAACCATGTTTCTGTGAATAACTCCTGAACCGTAAGTCCTAGACGCTCGCTCTTGGCTGCATTCGATTCAGCTCGTGGCAGCCAGTCTAAAAAACACTATCTTGGACTTCTCTGCATGTTCCTAAGGCAAATGTTTCTAAAGCTAATTCTTGAACCGTAAGTCCTAGACGCTCGATCTTGGCGGCATTCGTCTCAGCGCCTGGCAATTAGTATAGGAGCACTGTGTTTGACTTCTCTGGATGTTTCCCAGGCGAGTTATTGACAAGTAAATCCTAGACGCTCGATCTTGGTTATTTTCGCTTTCGCGGCTGGCAGTAAAAGAACCATGTTTCTGTGAATAACTCCTGAACCGTAAGTCCTAGACGCTCGCTCTTGGCTGCATTCGATTCAGCTCGTGGCAGCCAGTCTAAAAAACACTATCTTGGACTTCTCTGCATGTTTCCCAGGCGAGAAATTGGCAGCATGTTCAGAACCATGTTTCTGTGAATAACTCCTGAACCGTAAGTCCTAGACGCTCGCTCTTGGCTGCATTCGATTCAGCTCGTGGCAGCCAGTCTAAAAAACACTATCTTGGACTTCTCTGCATGTTTCCCAGGCGAGCAATTGGCAGCATGTTCAGAACCATGTTTCTGTGAATAACTCCTGAACCGTAAGTCCTAGACGCTCGCTCTTGGCTGCATTCGATTCAGCTCGTGGCAGCCAGTCTAAAAAACACTATCTTGGACTTCTCTGCATGTTTCCCAGGCGAGAAATTGGCAGCATGTTCAGAACCATGTTTCTGTGAATAACTCCTGAACCGTAAGTCCTAGACGCTCGATCTTGGCGGCATTCGTCTCAGCGCCTGGCAATTAGTATAGGAGCACTGTGTTTGACTTCTCTGGATGTTTCCCAGGCGAGTTATTGACAAGTAAATCCTAGACGCTCGATCTTGGTTATTTTCGCTTTCGCGGCTGGCAGTAAAAGAACCATGTTTCTGTGAATAACTCCTGAACCGTAAGTCCTAGACGCTCGCTCTTGGCTGCATTCGATTCAGCTCGTGGCAGCCAGTCTAAAAAACACTATCTTGGACTTCTCTGCATGTTTCCCAGGCGAGAAATTGGCAGCATGTTCAGAACCATGTTTCTGTGAATAACTCCTGAACCGTAAGTCCTAGACGCTCGATCTTGGCGGCATTCGTCTCAGCGCCTGGCAATTAGTATAGGAGCACTGTGTTTGACTTCTCTGGATGTTTCCCAGGCGAGTTATTGACAAGTAAATCCTAGACGCTCGATCTTGGTTATTTTCGCTTTCGCGGCTGGCAGTAAAAGAACCATGTTTCTGTGAATAACTCCTGAACCGTAAGTCCTAGACGCTCGCTCTTGGCTGCATTCGATTCAGCTCGTGGCAGCCAGTCTAAAAAACACTATCTTGGACTTCTCTGCATGTTTCCCAGGCGAGCAATTGGCAGCATGTTCAGAACCATGTTTCTGTGAATAACTCCTGAACCGTAAGTCCTAGACGCTCGCTCTTGGCTGCATTCGATTCAGCTCGTGGCAGCCAGTCTAAAAAACACTATCTTGGACTTCTCTGCATATTTCCCAGGCGAGAAATTGGCAGCATGTTCAGAACCATGTTTCTGTGAATAACTCCTGAACCGTAAGTCCTAGACGCTCGATCTTGGCGGCATTCGTCTCAGCGCCTGGCAATTAGTATAGGAGCACTGTGTTTGACTTCTCTGGATGTTTCCCAGGCGAGTTATTGACAAGTAAATCCTAGACGCTCGATCTTGGTTATTTTCGCTTTCGCGGCTGGCAGTAAAAGAACCATGTTTCTGTGAATAACTCCTGAACCGTAAGTCCTAGACGCTCGCTCTTGGCTGCATTCGATTCAGCTCGTGGCAGCCAGTCTAAAAAACACTATCTTGGACTTCTCTGCATGTTTCCCAGGCGAGAAATTGGCAGCATGTTCAGAACCATGTTTCTGTGAATAACTCCTGAACCGTAAGTCCTAGACGCTCGATCTTGGCGGCATTCGTCTCAGCGCCTGGCAATTAGTATAGGAGCACTGTGTTTGACTTCTCTGGATGTTTCCCAGGCGAGTTATTGACAAGTAAATCCTAGACGCTCGATCTTGGTTATTTTCGCTTTCGCGGCTGGCAGTAAAAGAACCATGTTTCTGTGAATAACTCCTGAACCGTAAGTCCTAGACGCTCGCTCTTGGCTGCATTCGATTCAGCTCGTGGCAGCCAGTCTAAAAAACACTATCTTGGACTTCTCTGCATGTTTCCCAGGCGAGCAATTGGCAGCATGTTCAGAACCATGTTTCTGTGAATAACTCCTGAACCGTAAGTCCTAGACGCTCGCTCTTGGCTGCATTCGATTCAGCTCGTGGCAGCCAGTCTAAAAAACACTATCTTGGACTTCTCTGCATGTTTCCCAGGCGAGCAATTGGCAGCATGTTCAGAACCATGTTTCTGTGAATAACTCCTGAACCGTAAGTCCTAGACGCTCGCTCTTGGCTGCATTCGATTCAGCTCGTGGCAGCCAGTCTAAAAAACACTATCTTGGACTTCTCTGCATGTTTCCCAGGCGAGAAATTGGCAGCATGTTCAGAACCATGTTTCTGTGAATAACTCCTGAACCGTAAGTCCTAGACGCTCGCTCTTGGCTGCATTCGATTCAGCTCGTGGCAGCCAGTCTAAAAAACACTATCTTGGACTTCTCTGCATGTTTCCCAGGCGAGCAATTGGCAGCATGTTCAGAACCATGTTTCTGTGAATAACTCCTGAACCGTAAGTCCTAGACGCTCGATCTTGGCGGCATTCGTCTCAGCGCCTGGCAATTAGTATAGGAGCACTGTGTTTGACTTCTCTGGATGTTTCCCAGGCGAGTTATTGACAAGTAAATCCTAGACGCTCGATCTTGGTTATTTTCGCTTTCGCGGCTGGCAGTAAAAGAACCATGTTTCTGTGAATAACTCCTGAACCGTAAGTCCTAGACGCTCGCTCTTGGCTGCATTCGATTCAGCTCGTGGCAGCCAGTCTAAAAAACACTATCTTGGACTTCTCTGCATGTTTCCCAGGCGAGAAATTGGCAGCATGTTCAGAACCATGTTTCTGTGAATAACTCCTGAACCGTAAGTCCTAGACGCTCGCTCTTGGCTGCATTCGATTCAGCTCGTGGCAGCCAGTCTAAAAAACACTATCTTGGACTTCTCTGCATGTTTCCCAGGCGAGAAATTGGCAGCATGTTCAGAACCATGTTTCTGTGAATAACTCCTGAACCGTAAGTCCTAGACGCTCGCTCTTGGCTGCATTCGATTCAGCTCGTGGCAGCCAGTCTAAAAAACACTATCTTGGACTTCTCTGCATGTTTCCCAGGCGAGAAATTGGCAGCATGTTCAGAACCATGTTTCTGTGAATAACTCCTGAACCGTAAGTCCTAGACGCTCGCTCTTGGCTGCATTCGATTCAGCTCGTGGCAGCCAGTCTAAAAAACACTATCTTGGACTTCTCTGCATGTTTCCCAGGCGAGAAATTGGCAGCATGTTCAGAACCATGTTTCTGTGAATAACTCCTGAACCGTAAGTCCTAGACGCTCGCTCTTGGCTGCATTCGATTCAGCTCGTGGCAGCCAGTCTAAAAAACACTATCTTGGACTTCTCTGCATGTTTCCCAGGCGAGCAATTGGCAGCATGTTCAGAACCATGTTTCTGTGAATAACTCCTGAACCGTAAGTCCTAGACGCTCGCTCTTGGCTGCATTCGATTCAGCTCGTGGCAGCCAGTCTAAAAAACACTATCTTGGACTTCTCTGCATGTTTCCCAGGCGAGAAATTGGCAGCATGTTCAGAACCATGTTTCTGTGAATAACTCCTGAACCGTAAGTCCTAGACGCTCGCTCTTGGCTGCATTCGATTCAGCTCGTGGCAGCCAGTCTAAAAAACACTATCTTGGACTTCTCTGCATGTTCCTAAGGCAAATGTTTCTAAAGCTAATTCTTGAACCGTAAGTCCTAGACGCTCGATCTTGGCGGCATTCGTCTCAGCGCCTGGCAATTAGTATAGGAGCACTGTGTTTGACTTCTCTGGATGTTTCCCAGGCGAGTTATTGACAAGTAAATCCTAGACGCTCGATCTTGGTTATTTTCGCTTTCGCGGCTGGCAGTAAAAGAACCATGTTTCTGTGAATAACTCCTGAACCGTAAGTCCTAGACGCTCGCTCTTGGCTGCATTCGATTCAGCTCGTGGCAGCCAGTCTAAAAAACACTATCTTGGACTTCTCTGCATGTTTCCCAGGCGAGAAATTGGCAGCATGTTCAGAACCATGTTTCTGTGAATAACTCCTGAACCGTAAGTCCTAGACGCTCGCTCTTGGCTGCATTCGATTCAGCTCGTGGCAGCCAGTCTAAAAAACACTATCTTGGACTTCTCTGCATGTTCCTAAGGCAAATGTTTCTAAAGCTAATTCTTGAACCGTAAGTCCTAGACGCTCGATCTTGGCGGCATTCGTCTCAGCGCCTGGCAATTAGTATAGGAGCACTGTGTTTGACTTCTCTGGATGTTTCCCAGGCGAGTTATTGACAAGTAAATCCTAGACGCTCGATCTTGGTTATTTTCGCTTTCGCGGCTGGCAGTAAAAGAACCATGTTTCTGTGAATAACTCCTGAACCGTAAGTCCTAGACGCTCGCTCTTGGCTGCATTCGATTCAGCTCGTGGCAGCCAGTCTAAAAAACACTATCTTGGACTTCTCTGCATGTTTCCCAGGCGAGAAATTGGCAGCATGTTCAGAACCATGTTTCTGTGAATAACTCCTGAACCGTAAGTCCTAGACGCTCGCTCTTGGCTGCATTCGATTCAGCTCGTGGCAGCCAGTCTAAAAAACACTATCTTGGACTTCTCTGCATGTTTCCCAGGCGAGAAATTGGCAGCATGTTCAGAACCATGTTTCTGTGAATAACTCCTGAACCGTAAGTCCTAGACGCTCGCTCTTGGCTGCATTCGATTCAGCTCGTGGCAGCCAGTCTAAAAAACACTATCTTGGACTTCTCTGCATGTTTCCCAGGCGAGAAATTGGCAGCATGTTCAGAACCATGTTTCTGTGAATAACTCCTGAACCGTAAGTCCTAGACGCTCGCTCTTGGCTGCATTCGATTCAGCTCGTGGCAGCCAGTCTAAAAAACACTATCTTGGACTTCTCTGCATGTTTCCCAGGCGAGCAATTGGCAGCATGTTCAGAACCATGTTTCTGTGAATAACTCCTGAACCGTAAGTCCTAGACGCTCGCTCTTGGCTGCATTCGATTCAGCTCGTGGCAGCCAGTCTAAAAAACACTATCTTGGACTTCTCTGCATGTTTCCCAGGCGAGCAATTGGCAGCATGTTCAGAACCATGTTTCTGTGAATAACTCCTGAACCGTAAGTCCTAGACGCTCGCTCTTGGCTGCATTCGATTCAGCTCGTGGCAGCCAGTCTAAAAAACACTATCTTGGACTTCTCTGCATGTTCCTAAGGCAAATGTTTCTAAAGCTAATTCTTGAACCGTAAGTCCTAGACGCTCGATCTTGGCGGCATTCGTCTCAGCGCCTGGCAATTAGTATAGGAGCACTGTGTTTGACTTCTCTGGATGTTTCCCAGGCGAGTTATTGACAAGTAAATCCTAGACGCTCGATCTTGGTTATTTTCGCTTTCGCGGCTGGCAGTAAAAGAACCATGTTTCTGTGAATAACTCCTGAACCGTAAGTCCTAGACGCTCGCTCTTGGCTGCATTCGATTCAGCTCGTGGCAGCCAGTCTAAAAAACACTATCTTGGACTTCTCTGCATGTTTCCCAGGCGAGAAATTGGCAGCATGTTCAGAACCATGTTTCTGTGAATAACTCCTGAACCGTAAGTCCTAGACGCTCGATCTTGGCGGCATTCGTCTCAGCGCCTGGCAATTAGTATAGGAGCACTGTGTTTGACTTCTCTGGATGTTTCCCAGGCGAGTTATTGACAAGTAAATCCTAGACGCTCGATCTTGGTTATTTTCGCTTTCGCGGCTGGCAGTAAAAGAACCATGTTTCTGTGAATAACTCCTGAACCGTAAGTCCTAGACGCTCGCTCTTGGCTGCATTCGATTCAGCTCGTGGCAGCCAGTCTAAAAAACACTATCTTGGACTTCTCTGCATGTTTCCCAGGCGAGAAATTGGCAGCATGTTCAGAACCATGTTTCTGTGAATAACTCCTGAACCGTAAGTCCTAGACGCTCGCTCTTGGCTGCATTCGATTCAGCTCGTGGCAGCCAGTCTAAAAAACACTATCTTGGACTTCTCTGCATGTTTCCCAGGCGAGAAATTGGCAGCATGTTCAGAACCATGTTTCTGTGAATAACTCCTGAACCGTAAGTCCTAGACGCTCGCTCTTGGCTGCATTCGATTCAGCTCGTGGCAGCCAGTCTAAAAAACACTATCTTGGACTTCTCTGCATGTTTCCCAGGCGAGAAATTGGCAGCATGTTCAGAACCATGTTTCTGTGAATAACTCCTGAACCGTAAGTCCTAGACGCTCGCTCTTGGCTGCATTCGATTCAGCTCGTGGCAGCCAGTCTAAAAAACACTATCTTGGACTTCTCTGCATGTTTCCCAGGCGAGCAATTGGCAGCATGTTCAGAACCATGTTTCTGTGAATAACTCCTGAACCGTAAGTCCTAGACGCTCGCTCTTGGCTGCATTCGATTCAGCTCGTGGCAGCCAGTCTAAAAAACACTATCTTGGACTTCTCTGCATGTTTCCCAGGCGAGAAATTGGCAGCATGTTCAGAACCATGTTTCTGTGAATAACTCCTGAACCGTAAGTCCTAGACGCTCGCTCTTGGCTGCATTCGATTCAGCTCGTGGCAGCCAGTCTAAAAAACACTATCTTGGACTTCTCTGCATGTTTCCCAGGCGAGCAATTGGCAGCATGTTCAGAACCATGTTTCTGTGAATAACTCCTGAACCGTAAGTCCTAGACGCTCGCTCTTGGCTGCATTCGATTCAGCTCGTGGCAGCCAGTCTAAAAAACACTATCTTGGACTTCTCTGCATGTTTCCCAGGCGAGAAATTGGCAGCATGTTCAGAACCATGTTTCTGTGAATAACTCCTGAACCGTAAGTCCTAGACGCTCGCTCTTGGCTGCATTCGATTCAGCTCGTGGCAGCCAGTCTAAAAAACACTATCTTGGACTTCTCTGCATGTTCCTAAGGCAAATGTTTCTAAAGCTAATTCTTGAACCGTAAGTCCTAGACGCTCGATCTTGGCGGCATTCGTCTCAGCGCCTGGCAATTAGTATAGGAGCACTGTGTTTGACTTCTCTGGATGTTTCCCAGGCGAGTTATTGACAAGTAAATCCTAGACGCTCGATCTTGGTTATTTTCGCTTTCGCGGCTGGCAGTAAAAGAACCATGTTTCTGTGAATAACTCCTGAACCGTAAGTCCTAGACGCTCGCTCTTGGCTGCATTCGATTCAGCTCGTGGCAGCCAGTCTAAAAAACACTATCTTGGACTTCTCTGCATGTTTCCCAGGCGAGAAATTGGCAGCATGTTCAGAACCATGTTTCTGTGAATAACTCCTGAACCGTAAGTCCTAGACGCTCGCTCTTGGCTGCATTCGATTCAGCTCGTGGCAGCCAGTCTAAAAAACACTATCTTGGACTTCTCTGCATGTTCCTAAGGCAAATGTTTCTAAAGCTAATTCTTGAACCGTAAGTCCTAGACGCTCGATCTTGGCGGCATTCGTCTCAGCGCCTGGCAATTAGTATAGGAGCACTGTGTTTGACTTCTCTGGATGTTTCCCAGGCGAGTTATTGACAAGTAAATCCTAGACGCTCGATCTTGGTTATTTTCGCTTTCGCGGCTGGCAGTAAAAGAACCATGTTTCTGTGAATAACTCCTGAACCGTAAGTCCTAGACGCTCGCTCTTGGCTGCATTCGATTCAGCTCGTGGCAGCCAGTCTAAAAAACACTATCTTGGACTTCTCTGCATGTTTCCCAGGCGAGAAATTGGCAGCATGTTCAGAACCATGTTTCTGTGAATAACTCCTGAACCGTAAGTCCTAGACGCTCGATCTTGGCGGCATTCGTCTCAGCGCCTGGCAATTAGTATAGGAGCACTGTGTTTGACTTCTCTGGATGTTTCCCAGGCGAGTTATTGACAAGTAAATCCTAGACGCTCGATCTTGGTTATTTTCGCTTTCGCGGCTGGCAGTAAAAGAACCATGTTTCTGTGAATAACTCCTGAACCGTAAGTCCTAGACGCTCGCTCTTGGCTGCATTCGATTCAGCTCGTGGCAGCCAGTCTAAAAAACACTATCTTGGACTTCTCTGCATGTTTCCCAGGCGAGAAATTGGCAGCATGTTCAGAACCATGTTTCTGTGAATAACTCCTGAACCGTAAGTCCTAGACGCTCGCTCTTGGCTGCATTCGATTCAGCTCGTGGCAGCCAGTCTAAAAAACACTATCTTGGACTTCTCTGCATGTTTCCCAGGCGAGAAATTGGCAGCATGTTCAGAACCATGTTTCTGTGAATAACTCCTGAACCGTAAGTCCTAGACGCTCGCTCTTGGCTGCATTCGATTCAGCTCGTGGCAGCCAGTCTAAAAAACACTATCTTGGACTTCTCTGCATGTTTCCCAGGCGAGAAATTGGCAGCATGTTCAGAACCATGTTTCTGTGAATAACTCCTGAACCGTAAGTCCTAGACGCTCGCTCTTGGCTGCATTCGATTCAGCTCGTGGCAGCCAGTCTAAAAAACACTATCTTGGACTTCTCTGCATGTTTCCCAGGCGAGCAACTGGCAGCATGTTCAGAACCATGTTTCTGTGAATAACTCCTGAACCGTAAGTCCTAGACGCTCGCTCTTGGCTGCATTCGATTCAGCTCGTGGCAGCCAGTCTAAAAAACACTATCTTGGACTTCTCTGCATGTTTCCCAGGCGAGAAATTGGCAGCATGTTCAGAACCATGTTTCTGTGAATAACTCCTGAACCGTAAGTCCTAGACGCTCGCTCTTGGCTGCATTCGATTCAGCTCGTGGCAGCCAGTCTAAAAAACACTATCTTGGACTTCTCTGCATGTTCCTAAGGCAAATGTTTCTAAAGCTAATTCTTGAACCGTAAGTCCTAGACGCTCGATCTTGGCGGCATTCGTCTCAGCGCCTGGCAATTAGTATAGGAGCACTGTGTTTGACTTCTCTGGATGTTTCCCAGGCGAGTTATTGACAAGTAAATCCTAGACGCTCGATCTTGGTTATTTTCGCTTTCGCGGCTGGCAGTAAAAGAACCATGTTTCTGTGAATAACTCCTGAACCGTAAGTCCTAGACGCTCGCTCTTGGCTGCATTCGATTCAGCTCGTGGCAGCCAGTCTAAAAAACACTATCTTGGACTTCTCTGCATGTTTCCCAGGCGAGAAATTGGCAGCATGTTCAGAACCATGTTTCTGTGAATAACTCCTGAACCGTAAGTCCTAGACGCTCGCTCTTGGCTGCATTCGATTCAGCTCGTGGCAGCCAGTCTAAAAAACACTATCTTGGACTTCTCTGCATGTTCCTAAGGCAAATGTTTCTAAAGCTAATTCTTGAACCGTAAGTCCTAGACGCTCGATCTTGGCGGCATTCGTCTCAGCGCCTGGCAATTAGTATAGGAGCACTGTGTTTGACTTCTCTGGATGTTTCCCAGGCGAGTTATTGACAAGTAAATCCTAGACGCTCGATCTTGGTTATTTTCGCTTTCGCGGCTGGCAGTAAAAGAACCATGTTTCTGTGAATAACTCCTGAACCGTAAGTCCTAGACGCTCGCTCTTGGCTGCATTCGATTCAGCTCGTGGCAGCCAGTCTAAAAAACACTATCTTGGACTTCTCTGCATGTTTCCCAGGCGAGAAATTGGCAGCATGTTCAGAACCATGTTTCTGTGAATAACTCCTGAACCGTAAGTCCTAGACGCTCGATCTTGGCGGCATTCGTCTCAGCGCCTGGCAATTAGTATAGGAGCACTGTGTTTGACTTCTCTGGATGTTTCCCAGGCGAGTTATTGACAAGTAAATCCTAGACGCTCGATCTTGGTTATTTTCGCTTTCGCGGCTGGCAGTAAAAGAACCATGTTTCTGTGAATAACTCCTGAACCGTAAGTCCTAGACGCTCGCTCTTGGCTGCATTCGATTCAGCTCGTGGCAGCCAGTCTAAAAAACACTATCTTGGACTTCTCTGCATGTTTCCCAGGCGAGAAATTGGCAGCATGTTCAGAACCATGTTTCTGTGAATAACTCCTGAACCGTAAGTCCTAGACGCTCGCTCTTGGCTGCATTCGATTCAGCTCGTGCCAGCCAGTCTAAAAAACACTATCTTGGACTTCTCTGCATGTTTCCCAGGCGAGAAATTGGCAGCATGTTCAGAACCATGTTTCTGTGAATAACTCCTGAACCGTAAGTCCTAGACGCTCGCTCTTGGCTGCATTCGATTCAGCTCGTGGCAGCCAGTCTAAAAAACACTATCTTGGACTTCTCTGCATGTTTCCCAGGCGAGAAATTGGCAGCATGTTCAGAACCATGTTTCTGTGAATAACTCCTGAACCGTAAGTCCTAGACGCTCGCTCTTGGCTGCATTCGATTCAGCTCGTGGCAGCCAGTCTAAAAAACACTATCTTGGACTTCTCTGCATGTTTCCCAGGCGAGCAATTGGCAGCATGTTCAGAACCATGTTTCTGTGAATAACTCCTGAACCGTAAGTCCTAGACGCTCGCTCTTGGCTACATTCGATTCAGCTCGTGGCAGCCAGTCTAAAAAACACTATCTTGGACTTCTCTGCATGTTTCCCAGGCGAGAAATTGGCAGCATGTTCAGAACCATGTTTCTGTGAATAACTCCTGAACCGTAAGTCCTAGACGCTCGCTCTTGGCTGCATTCGATTCAGCTCGTGGCAGCCAGTCTAAAAAACACTATCTTGGACTTCTCTGCATGTTCCTAAGGCAAATGTTTCTAAAGCTAATTCTTGAACCGTAAGTCCTAGACGCTCGATCTTGGCGGCATTCGTCTCAGCGCCTGGCAATTAGTATAGGAGCACTGTGTTTGACTTCTCTGGATGTTTCCCAGGCGAGTTATTGACAAGTAAATCCTAGACGCTCGATCTTGGTTATTTTCGCTTTCGCGGCTGGCAGTAAAAGAACCATGTTTCTGTGAATAACTCCTGAACCGTAAGTCCTAGACGCTCGCTCTTGGCTGCATTCGATTCAGCTCGTGGCAGCCAGTCTAAAAAACACTATCTTGGACTTCTCTGCATGTTTCCCAGGCGAGCAATTGGCAGCATGTTCAGAACCATGTTTCTGTGAATAACTCCTGAACCGTAAGTCCTAGACGCTCGCTCTTGGCTGCATTCGATTCAGCTCGTGGCAGCCAGTCTAAAAAACACTATCTTGGACTTCTCTGCATGTTTCCCAGGCGAGCAATTGGCAGCATGTTCAGAACCATGTTTCTGTGAATAACTCCTGAACCGTAAGTCCTAGACGCTCGCTCTTGGCTGCATTCGATTCAGCTCGTGGCAGCCAGTCTAAAAAACACTATCTTGGACTTCTCTGCATGTTCCTAAGGCAAATGTTTCTAAAGCTAATTCTTGAACCGTAAGTCCTAGACGCTCGATCTTGGCGGCATTCGTCTCAGCGCCTGGCAATTAGTATAGGAGCACTGTGTTTGACTTCTCTGGATGTTTCCCAGGCGAGTTATTGACAAGTAAATCCTAGACGCTCGATCTTGGTTATTTTCGCTTTTGCGGCTGGCAGTAAAAGAACCATGTTTCTGTGAATAACTCCTGAACCGTAAGTCCTAGACGCTCGCTCTTGGCTGCATTCGATTCAGCTCGTGGCAGCCAGTCTAAAAAACACTATCTTGGACTTCTCTGCATGTTTCCCAGGCGAGAAATTGGCAGCATGTTCAGAACCATGTTTCTGTGAATAACTCCTGAACCGTAAGTCCTAGACGCTCGATCTTGGCGGCATTCGTCTCAGCGCCTGGCAATTAGTATAGGAGCACTGTGTTTGACTTCTCTGGATGTTTCCCAGGCGAGTTATTGACAAGTAAATCCTAGACGCTCGATCTTGGTTATTTTCGCTTTCGCGGCTGGCAGTAAAAGAACCATGTTTCTGTGAATAACTCCTGAACCGTAAATCCTAGACGCTCGCTCTTGGCTGCATTCGATTCAGCTCGTGGCAGCCAGTCTAAAAAACACTATCTTGGACTTCTCTGCATGTTTCCCAGGCGAGAAATTGGCAGCATGTTCAGAACCATGTTTCTGTAAATAACTCCTGAACCGTAAGTCCTAGACGCTCGCTCTTGGCTGCATTCGATTCAGCTCGTGGCAGCCAGTCTAAAAAACACTATCTTGGACTTCTCTGCATGTTCCTAAGGCAAATGTTTCTAAAGCTAATTCTTGAACCGTAAGTCCTAGACGCTCGATCTTGGCGGCATTCGTCTCAGCGCCTGGCAATTAGTATAGGAGCACTGTGTTTGACTTCTCTGGATGTTTCCCAGGCGAGTTATTGACAAGTAAATCCTAGACGCTCGATCTTGGTTATTTTCGCTTTCGCGGCTGGCAGTAAAAGAACCATGTTTCTGTGAATAACTCCTGAACCGTAAGTCCTAGACGCTCGCTCTTGGCTGCATTCGATTCAGCTCGTGGCAGCCAGTCTAAAAAACACTATCTTGGACTTCTCTGCATGTTTCCCAGGCGAGAAATTGGCAGCATGTTCAGAACCATGTTTCTGTGAATAACTCCTGAACCGTAAGTCCTAGACGCTCGCTCTTGGCTGCATTCGATTCAGCTCGTGGCAGCCAGTCTAAAAAACACTATCTTGGACTTCTCTGCATGTTTCCCAGGCGAGAAATTGGCAGCATGTTCAGAACCATGTTTCTGTGAATAACTCCTGAACCGTAAGTCCTAGACGCTCGCTCTTGGCTGCATTCGATTCAGCTCGTGGCAGCCAGTCTAAAAAACACTATCTTGGACTTCTCTGCATGTTTCCCAGGCGAGCAATTGGCAGCATGTTCAGAACCATGTTTCTGTGAATAACTCCTGAACCGTAAGTCCTAGACGCTCGCTCTTGGCTGCATTCGATTCAGCTCGTGGCAGCCAGTCTAAAAAACACTATCTTGTACTTCTCTGCATGTTTCCCAGGCGAGCAATTGGCAGCATGTTCAGAACCATGTTTCTGTGAATAACTCCTGAACCGTAAGTCCTAGACGCTCGATCTTGGCGGCATTCGTCTCAGCGCCTGGCAATTAGTATAGGAGCACTGTGTTTGACTTCTCTGGATGTTTCCCAGGCGAGTTATTGACAAGTAAATCCTAGACGCTCGATCTTGGTTATTTTCGCTTTCGCGGCTGGCAGTAAAAGAACCATGTTTCTGTGAATAACTCCTGAACCGTAAGTCCTAGACGCTCGCTCTTGGCTGCATTCGATTCAGCTCGTGGCAGCCAGTCTAAAAAACACTATCTTGGACTTCTCTGCATGTTTCCCAGGCGAGAAATTGGCAGCATGTTCAGAACCATGTTTCTGTGAATAACTCCTGAACCGTAAGTCCTAGACGCTCGATCTTGGCGGCATTCGTCTCAGCGCCTGGCAATTAGTATAGGAGCACTGTGTTTGACTTCTCTGGATGTTTCCCAGGCGAGTTATTGACAAGTAAATCCTAGACGCTCGATCTTGGTTATTTTCGCTTTCGCGGCTGGCAGTAAAAGAACCATGTTTCTGTGAATAACTCCTGAACCGTAAGTCCTAGACGCTCGCTCTTGGCTGCATTCGATTCAGCTCGTGGCAGCCAGTCTAAAAAACACTATCTTGGACTTCTCTGCATGTTTCCCAGGCGAGAAATTGGCAGCATGTTCAGAACCATGTTTCTGTGAATAACTCCTGAACCGTAAGTCCTAGACGCTCGATCTTGGCGGCATTCGTCTCAGCGCCTGGCAATTAGTATAGGAGCACTGTGTTTGACTTCTCTGGATGTTTCCCAGGCGAGTTATTGACAAGTAAATCCTAGACGCTCGATCTTGGTTATTTTCGCTTTCGCGGCTGGCAGTAAAAGAACCATGTTTCTGTGAATAACTCCTGAACCGTAAATCCTAGACGCTCGCTCTTGGCTGCATTCGATTCAGCTCGTGGCAGCCAGTCTAAAAAACACTATCTTGGACTTCTCTGCATGTTTCCCAGGCGAGAAATTGGCAGCATGTTCAGAACCATGTTTCTGTAAATAACTCCTGAACCGTAAGTCCTAGACGCTCGCTCTTGGCTGCATTCGATTCAGCTCGTGGCAGCCAGTCTAAAAAACACTATCTTGGACTTCTCTGCATGTTCCTAAGGCAAATGTTTCTAAAGCTAATTCTTGAACCGTAAGTCCTAGACGCTCGATCTTGGCGGCATTCGTCTCAGCGCCTGGCAATTAGTATAGGAGCACTGTGTTTGACTTCTCTGGATGTTTCCCAGGCGAGTTATTGACAAGTAAATCCTAGACGCTCGATCTTGGTTATTTTCGCTTTCGCGGCTGGCAGTAAAAGAACCATGTTTCTGTGAATAACTCCTGAACCGTAAGTCCTAGACGCTCGCTCTTGGCTGCATTCGATTCAGCTCGTGGCAGCCAGTCTAAAAAACACTATCTTGGACTTCTCTGCATGTTTCCCAGGCGAGAAATTGGCAGCATGTTCAGAACCATGTTTCTGTGAATAACTCCTGAACCGTAAGTCCTAGACGCTCGCTCTTGGCTGCATTCGATTCAGCTCGTGGCAGCCAGTCTAAAAAACACTATCTTGGACTTCTCTGCATGTTTCCCAGGCGAGAAATTGGCAGCATGTTCAGAACCATGTTTCTGTGAATAACTCCTGAACCGTAAGTCCTAGACGCTCGCTCTTGGCTGCATTCGATTCAGCTCGTGGCAGCCAGTCTAAAAAACACTATCTTGGACTTCTCTGCATGTTTCCCAGGCGAGCAATTGGCAGCATGTTCAGAACCATGTTTCTGTGAATAACTCCTGAACCGTAAGTCCTAGACGCTCGCTCTTGGCTGCATTCGATTCAGCTCGTGGCAGCCAGTCTAAAAAACACTATCTTGTACTTCTCTGCATGTTTCCCAGGCGAGCAATTGGCAGCATGTTCAGAACCATGTTTCTGTGAATAACTCCTGAACCGTAAGTCCTAGACGCTCGATCTTGGCGGCATTCGTCTCAGCGCCTGGCAATTAGTATAGGAGCACTGTGTTTGACTTCTCTGGATGTTTCCCAGGCGAGTTATTGACAAGTAAATCCTAGACGCTCGATCTTGGTTATTTTCGCTTTCGCGGCTGGCAGTAAAAGAACCATGTTTCTGTGAATAACTCCTGAACCGTAAGTCCTAGACGCTCGCTCTTGGCTGCATTCGATTCAGCTCGTGGCAGCCAGTCTAAAAAACACTATCTTGGACTTCTCTGCATGTTTCCCAGGCGAGAAATTGGCAGCATGTTCAGAACCATGTTTCTGTGAATAACTCCTGAACCGTAAGTCCTAGACGCTCGATCTTGGCGGCATTCGTCTCAGCGCCTGGCAATTAGTATAGGAGCACTGTGTTTGACTTCTCTGGATGTTTCCCAGGCGAGTTATTGACAAGTAAATCCTAGACGCTCGATCTTGGTTATTTTCGCTTTCGCGGCTGGCAGTAAAAGAACCATGTTTCTGTGAATAACTCCTGAACCGTAAGTCCTAGACGCTCGCTCTTGGCTGCATTCGATTCAGCTCGTGGCAGCCAGTCTAAAAAACACTATCTTGGACTTCTCTGCATGTTTCCCAGGCGAGAAATTGGCAGCATGTTCAGAACCATGTTTCTGTGAATAACTCCTGAACCGTAAGTCCTAGACGCTCGCTCTTGGCTGCATTCGATTCAGCTCGTGGCAGCCAGTCTAAAAAACACTATCTTGGACTTCTCTGCATGTTTCCCAGGCGAGAAATTGGCAGCATGTTCAGAACCATGTTTCTGTGAATAACTCCTGAACCGTAAGTCCTAGACGCTCGCTCTTGGCTGCATTCGATTCAGCTCGTGGCAGCCAGTCTAAAAAACACTATCTTGGACTTCTCTGCATGTTTCCCAGGCGAGAAATTGGCAGCATGTTCAGAACCATGTTTCTGTGAATAACTCCTGAACCGTAAGTCCTAGACGCTCGCTCTTGGCTGCATTCGATTCAGCTCGTGGCAGCCAGTCTAAAAAACACTATCTTGGACTTCTCTGCATGTTTCCCAGGCGAGCAATTGGCAGCATGTTCAGAACCATGTTTCTGTGAATAACTCCTGAACCGTAAGTCCTAGACGCTCGCTCTTGGCTGCATTCGATTCAGCTCGTGGCAGCCAGTCTAAAAAACACTATCTTGGACTTCTCTGCATGTTTCCCAGGCGAGAAATTGGCAGCATGTTCAGAACCATGTTTCTGTGAATAACTCCTGAACCGTAAGTCCTAGACGCTCGATCTTGGCGGCATTCGTCTCAGCGCCTGGCAATTAGTATAGGAGCACTGTGTTTGACTTCTCTGGATGTTTCCCAGGCGAGTTATTGACAAGTAAATCCTAGACGCTCGATCTTGGTTATTTTCGCTTTCGCGGCTGGCAGTAAAAGAACCATGTTTCTGTGAATAACTCCTGAACCGTAAGTCCTAGACGCTCGCTCTTGGCTGCATTCGATTCAGCTCGTGGCAGCCAGTCTAAAAAACACTATCTTGGACTTCTCTGCATGTTTCCCAGGCGAGAAATTGGCAGCATGTTCAGAACCATGTTTCTGTGAATAACTCCTGAACCGTAAGTCCTAGACGCTCGATCTTGGCGGCATTCGTCTCAGCGCCTGGCAATTAGTATAGGAGCACTGTGTTTGACTTCTCTGGATGTTTCCCAGGCGAGTTATTGACAAGTAAATCCTAGACGCTCGATCTTGGTTATTTTCGCTTTCGCGGCTGGCAGTAAAAGAACCATGTTTCTGTGAATAACTCCTGAACCGTAAGTCCTAGACGCTCGCTCTTGGCTGCATTCGATTCAGCTCGTGGCAGCCAGTCTAAAAAACACTATCTTGGACTTCTCTGCATGTTTCCCAGGCGAGCAATTGGCAGCATGTTCAGAACCATGTTTCTGTGAATAACTCCTGAACCGTAAGTCCTAGACGCTCGCTCTTGGCTGCATTCGATTCAGCTCGTGGCAGCCAGTCTAAAAAACACTATCTTGGACTTCTCTGCATGTTTCCCAGGCGAGAAATTGGCAGCATGTTCAGAACCATGTTTCTGTGAATAACTCCTGAACCGTAAGTCCTAGACGCTCGATCTTGGCGGCATTCGTCTCAGCGCCTGGCAATTAGTATAGGAGCACTGTGTTTGACTTCTCTGGATGTTTCCCAGGCGAGTTATTGACAAGTAAATCCTAGACGCTCGATCTTGGTTATTTTCGCTTTCGCGGCTGGCAGTAAAAGAACCATGTTTCTGTGAATAACTCCTGAACCGTAAGTCCTAGACGCTCGCTCTTGGCTGCATTCGATTCAGCTCGTGGCAGCCAGTCTAAAAAACACTATCTTGGACTTCTCTGCATGTTTCCCAGACGAGAAATTGGCAGCATGTTCAGAACCATGTTTCTGTGAATAACTCCTGAACCGTAAGTCCTAGACGCTCGATCTTGGCGGCATTCGTCTCAGCGCCTGGCAATTAGTATAGGAGCACTGTGTTTGACTTCTCTGGATGTTTCCCAGGCGAGTTATTGACAAGTAAATCCTAGACGCTCGATCTTGGTTATTTTCGCTTTCGCGGCTGGCAGTAAAAGAACCATGTTTCTGTGAATAACTCCTGAACCGTAAGTCCTAGACGCTCGCTCTTGGCTGCATTCGATTCAGCTCGTGGCAGCCAGTCTAAAAAACACTATCTTGGACTTCTCTGCATGTTTCCCAGGCGAGAAATTGGCAGCATGTTCAGAACCATGTTTCTGTGAATAACTCCTGAACCGTAAGTCCTAGACGCTCGCTCTTGGCTGCATTCGATTCAGCTCGTGGCAGCCAGTCTAAAAAACACTATCTTGTACTTCTCTGCATGTTTCCCAGGCGAGCAATTGGCAGCATGTTCAGAACCATGTTTCTGTGAATAACTCCTGAACCGTAAGTCCTAGACGCTCGATCTTGGCGGCATTCGTCTCAGCGCCTGGCAATTAGTATAGGAGCACTGTGTTTGACTTCTCTGGATGTTTCCCAGGCGAGTTATTGACAAGTAAATCCTAGACGCTCGATCTTGGTTATTTTCGCTTTCGCGGCTGGCAGTAAAAGAACCATGTTTCTGTGAATAACTCCTGAACCGTAAGTCCTAGACGCTCGCTCTTGGCTGCATTCGATTCAGCTCGTGGCAGCCAGTCTAAAAAACACTATCTTGGACTTCTCTGCATGTTTCCCAGGCGAGAAATTGGCAGCATGTTCAGAACCATGTTTCTGTGAATAACTCCTGAACCGTAAGTCCTAGACGCTCGATCTTGGCGGCATTCGTCTCAGCGCCTGGCAATTAGTATAGGAGCACTGTGTTTGACTTCTCTGGATGTTTCCCAGGCGAGTTATTGACAAGTAAATCCTAGACGCTCGATCTTGGTTATTTTCGCTTTCGCGGCTGGCAGTAAAAGAACCATGTTTCTGTGAATAACTCCTGAACCGTAAGTCCTAGACGCTCGCTCTTGGCTGCATTCGATTCAGCTCGTGGCAGCCAGTCTAAAAAACACTATCTTGGACTTCTCTGCATGTTTCCCAGGCGAGAAATTGGCAGCATGTTCAGAACCATGTTTCTGTGAATAACTCCTGAACCGTAAGTCCTAGACGCTCGCTCTTGGCTGCATTCGATTCAGCTCGTGGCAGCCAGTCTAAAAAACACTATCTTGGACTTCTCTGCATGTTTCCCAGGCGAGAAATTGGCAGCATGTTCAGAACCATGTTTCTGTGAATAACTCCTGAACCGTAAGTCCTAGACGCTCGCTCTTGGCTGCATTCGATTCAGCTCGTGGCAGCCAGTCTAAAAAACACTATCTTGGACTTCTCTGCATGTTTCCCAGGCGAGAAATTGGCAGCATGTTCAGAACCATGTTTCTGTGAATAACTCCTGAACCGTAAGTCCTAGACGCTCGCTCTTGGCTGCATTCGATTCAGCTCGTGGCAGCCAGTCTAAAAAACACTATCTTGGACTTCTCTGCATGTTTCCCAGGCGAGCAATTGGCAGCATGTTCAGAACCATGTTTCTGTGAATAACTCCTGAACCGTAAGTCCTAGACGCTCGCTCTTGGCTGCATTCGATTCAGCTCGTGGCAGCCAGTCTAAAAAACACTATCTTGGACTTCTCTGCATGTTTCCCAGGCGAGAAATTGGCAGCATGTTCAGAACCATGTTTCTGTGAATAACTCCTGAACCGTAAGTCCTAGACGCTCGATCTTGGCGGCATTCGTCTCAGCGCCTGGCAATTAGTATAGGAGCACTGTGTTTGACTTCTCTGGATGTTTCCCAGGCGAGTTATTGACAAGTAAATCCTAGACGCTCGATCTTGGTTATTTTCGCTTTCGCGGCTGGCAGTAAAAGAACCATGTTTCTGTGAATAACTCCTGAACCGTAAGTCCTAGACGCTCGCTCTTGGCTGCATTCGATTCAGCTCGTGGCAGCCAGTCTAAAAAACACTATCTTGGACTTCTCTGCATGTTTCCCAGGCGAGAAATTGGCAGCATGTTCAGAACCATGTTTCTGTGAATAACTCCTGAACCGTAAGTCCTAGACGCTCGATCTTGGCGGCATTCGTCTCAGCGCCTGGCAATTAGTATAGGAGCACTGTGTTTGACTTCTCTGGATGTTTCCCAGGCGAGTTATTGACAAGTAAATCCTAGACGCTCGATCTTGGTTATTTTCGCTTTCGCGGCTGGCAGTAAAAGAACCATGTTTCTGTGAATAACTCCTGAACCGTAAGTCCTAGACGCTCGCTCTTGGCTGCATTCGATTCAGCTCGTGGCAGCCAGTCTAAAAAACACTATCTTGGACTTCTCTGCATGTTTCCCAGGCGAGCAATTGGCAGCATGTTCAGAACCATGTTTCTGTGAATAACTCCTGAACCGTAAGTCCTAGACGCTCGCTCTTGGCTGCATTCGATTCAGCTCGTGGCAGCCAGTCTAAAAAACACTATCTTGGACTTCTCTGCATGTTTCCCAGGCGAGAAATTGGCAGCATGTTCAGAACCATGTTTCTGTGAATAACTCCTGAACCGTAAGTCCTAGACGCTCGATCTTGGCGGCATTCGTCTCAGCGCCTGGCAATTAGTATAGGAGCACTGTGTTTGACTTCTCTGGATGTTTCCCAGGCGAGTTATTGACAAGTAAATCCTAGACGCTCGATCTTGGTTATTTTCGCTTTCGCGGCTGGCAGTAAAAGAACCATGTTTCTGTGAATAACTCCTGAACCGTAAGTCCTAGACGCTCGCTCTTGGCTGCATTCGATTCAGCTCGTGGCAGCCAGTCTAAAAAACACTATCTTGGACTTCTCTGCATGTTTCCCAGACGAGAAATTGGCAGCATGTTCAGAACCATGTTTCTGTGAATAACTCCTGAACCGTAAGTCCTAGACGCTCGATCTTGGCGGCATTCGTCTCAGCGCCTGGCAATTAGTATAGGAGCACTGTGTTTGACTTCTCTGGATGTTTCCCAGGCGAGTTATTGACAAGTAAATCCTAGACGCTCGATCTTGGTTATTTTCGCTTTCGCGGCTGGCAGTAAAAGAACCATGTTTCTGTGAATAACTCCTGAACCGTAAGTCCTAGACGCTCGCTCTTGGCTGCATTCGATTCAGCTCGTGGCAGCCAGTCTAAAAAACACTATCTTGGACTTCTCTGCATGTTTCCCAGGCGAGAAATTGGCAGCATGTTCAGAACCATGTTTCTGTGAATAACTCCTGAACCGTAAGTCCTAGACGCTCGCTCTTGGCTGCATTCGATTCAGCTCGTGGCAGCCAGTCTAAAAAACACTATCTTGGACTTCTCTGCATGTTTCCCAGGCGAGCAATTGGCAGCATGTTCAGAACCATGTTTCTGTGAATAACTCCTGAACCGTAAGTCCTAGACGCTCGCTCTTGGCTGCATTCGATTCAGCTCGTGGCAGCCAGTCTAAAAAACACTATCTTGGACTTCTCTGCATGTTTCCCAGGCGAGCAATTGGCAGCATGTTCAGAACCATGTTTCTGTGAATAACTCCTGAACCGTAAGTCCTAGACGCTCGCTCTTGGCTGCATTCGATTCAGCTCGTGGCAGCCAGTCTAAAAAACACTATCTTGGACTTCTCTGCATGTTTCCCAGGCGAGAAATTGGCAGCATGTTCAGAACCATGTTTCTGTGAATAACTCCTGAACCGTAAGTCCTAGACGCTCGCTCTTGGCTGCATTCGATTCAGCTCGTGGCAGCCAGTCTAAAAAACACTATCTTGGACTTCTCTGCATGTTTCCCAGGCGAGCAATTGGCAGCATGTTCAGAACCATGTTTCTGTGAATAACTCCTGAACCGTAAGTCCTAGACGCTCGCTCTTGGCTGCATTCGATTCAGCTCGTGGCAGCCAGTCTAAAAAACACTATCTTGGACTTCTCTGCATGTTTCCCAGGCGAGCAATTGGCAGCATGTTCAGAACCATGTTTCTGTGAATAACTCCTGAACCGTAAGTCCTAGACGCTCGATCTTGGCGGCATTCGTCTCAGCGCCTGGCAATTAGTATAGGAGCACTGTGTTTGACTTCTCTGGATGTTTCCCAGGCGAGTTATTGACAAGTAAATCCTAGACGCTCGATCTTGGTTATTTTCGCTTTCGCGGCTGGCAGTAAAAGAACCATGTTTCTGTGAATAACTCCTGAACCGTAAGTCCTAGACGCTCGCTCTTGGCTGCATTCGATTCAGCTCGTGGCAGCCAGTCTAAAAAACACTATCTTGGACTTCTCTGCATGTTTCCCAGGCGAGAAATTGGCAGCATGTTCAGAACCATGTTTCTGTGAATAACTCCTGAACCGTAAGTCCTAGACGCTCGATCTTGGCGGCATTCGTCTCAGCGCCTGGCAATTAGTATAGGAGCACTGTGTTTGACTTCTCTGGATGTTTCCCAGGCGAGTTATTGACAAGTAAATCCTAGACGCTCGATCTTGGTTATTTTCGCTTTCGCGGCTGGCAGTAAAAGAACCATGTTTCTGTGAATAACTCCTGAACCGTAAGTCCTAGACGCTCGCTCTTGGCTGCATTCGATTCAGCTCGTGGCAGCCAGTCTAAAAAACACTATCTTGGACTTCTCTGCATGTTTCCCAGGCGAGCAATTGGCAGCATGTTCAGAACCATGTTTCTGTGAATAACTCCTGAACCGTAAGTCCTAGACGCTCGCTCTTGGCTGCATTCGATTCAGCTCGTGGCAGCCAGTCTAAAAAACACTATCTTGGACTTCTCTGCATGTTTCCCAGGCGAGCAATTGGCAGCATGTTCAGAACCATGTTTCTGTGAATAACTCCTGAACCGTAAGTCACAGACGCTCGCTCTTGGCTGCATTCGATTCAGCTCGTGGCAGCCAGTCTAAAAAACACTATCTTGGACTTCTCTGCATGTTCCTAAGGCAAATGTTTCTAAAGCTAATTCTTGAACCGTAAGTCCTAGACGCTCGATCTTGGCGGCATTCGTCTCAGCGCCTGGCAATTAGTATAGGAGCACTGTGTTTGACTTCTCTGGATGTTTCCCAGGCGAGTTATTGACAAGTAAATCCTAGACGCTCGATCTTGGTTATTTTCGCTTTCGCGGCTGGCAGTAAAAGAACCATGTTTCTGTGAATAACTCCTGAACCGTAAGTCCTAGACGCTCGCTCTTGGCTGCATTCGATTCAGCTCGTGGCAGCCAGTCTAAAAAACACTATCTTGGACTTCTCTGCATGTTTCCCAGGCGAGCAATTGGCAGCATGTTCAGAACCATGTTTCTGTGAATAACTCCTGAACCGTAAGTCCTAGACGCTCGCTCTTGGCTGCATTCGATTCAGCTCGTGGCAGCCAGTCTAAAAAACACTATCTTGGACTTCTCTGCATGTTCCTAAGGCAAATGTTTCTAAAGCTAATTCTTGAACCGTAAGTCCTAGACGCTCGATCTTGGCGGCATTCGTCTCAGCGCCTGGCAATTAGTATAGGAGCACTGTGTTTGACTTCTCTGGATGTTTCCCAGGCGAGTTATTGACAAGTAAATCCTAGACGCTCGATCTTGGTTATTTTCGCTTTCGCGGCTGGCAGTAAAAGAACCATGTTTCTGTGAATAACTCCTGAACCGTAAGTCCTAGACGCTCGCTCTTGGCTGCATTCGATTCAGCTCGTGGCAGCCAGTCTAAAAAACACTATCTTGGACTTCTCTGCATGTTTCCCAGGCGAGCAATTGGCAGCATGTTCAGAACCATGTTTCTGTGAATAACTCCTGAACCGTAAGTCCTAGACGCTCGCTCTTGGCTGCATTCGATTCAGCTCGTGGCAGCCAGTCTAAAAAACACTATCTTGGACTTCTCTGCATGTTTCCCAGGCGAGCAATTGGCAGCATGTTCAGAACCATGTTTCTGTGAATAACTCCTGAACCGTAAGTCCTAGACGCTCGCTCTTGGCTGCATTCGATTCAGCTCGTGGCAGCCAGTCTAAAAAACACTATCTTGGACTTCTCTGCATGTTCCTAAGGCAAATGTTTCTAAAGCTAATTCTTGAACCGTAAGTCCTAGACGCTCGATCTTGGCGGCATTCGTCTCAGCGCCTGGCAATTAGTATAGGAGCACTGTGTTTGACTTCTCTGGATGTTTCCCAGGCGAGTTATTGACAAGTAAATCCTAGACGCTCGATCTTGGTTATTTTCGCTTTCGCGGCTGGCAGTAAAAGAACCATGTTTCTGTGAATAACTCCTGAACCGTAAGTCCTAGACGCTCGCTCTTGGCTGCATTCGATTCAGCTCGTGGCAGCCAGTCTAAAAAACACTATCTTGGACTTCTCTGCATGTTTCCCAGGCGAGAAATTGGCAGCATGTTCAGAACCATGTTTCTGTGAATAACTCCTGAACCGTAAGTCCTAGACGCTCGATCTTGGCGGCATTCGTCTCAGCGCCTGGCAATTAGTATAGGAGCACTGTGTTTGACTTCTCTGGATGTTTCCCAGGCGAGTTATTGACAAGTAAATCCTAGACGCTCGATCTTGGTTATTTTCGCTTTCGCGGCTGGCTGTAAAAGAACCATGTTTCTGTGAATAACTCCTGAACCGTAAGTCCTAGACGCTCGCTCTTGGCTGCATTCGATTCAGCTCGTGGCAGCCAGTCTAAAAAACACTATCTTGGACTTCTCTGCATGTTTCCCAGGCGAGAAATTGGCAGCATGTTCAGAACCATGTTTCTGTGAATAACTCCTGAACCGTAAGTCCTAGACGCTCGCTCTTGGCTGCATTCGATTCAGCTCGTGGCAGCCAGTCTAAAAAACACTATCTTGGACTTCTCTGCATGTTTCCCAGGCGAGAAATTGGCAGCATGTTCAGAACCATGTTTCTGTGAATAACTCCTGAACCGTAAGTCCTAGACGCTCGCTCTTGGCTGCATTCGATTCAGCTCGTGGCAGCCAGTCTAAAAAACACTATCTTGGACTTCTCTGCATGTTTCCCAGGCGAGAAATTGGCAGCATGTTCAGAACCATGTTTCTGTGAATAACTCCTGAACCGTAAGTCCTAGACGCTCGCTCTTGGCTGCATTCGATTCAGCTCGTGGCAGCCAGTCTAAAAAACACTATCTTGGACTTCTCTGCATGTTTCCCAGGCGAGCAATTGGCAGCATGTTCAGAACCATGTTTCTGTGAATAACTCCTGAACCGTAAGTCCTAGACGCTCGCTCTTGGCTGCATTCGATTCAGCTCGTGGCAGCCAGTCTAAAAAACACTATCTTGGACTTCTCTGCATGTTTCCCAGGCGAGAAATTGGCAGCATGTTCAGAACCATGTTTCTGTGAATAACTCCTGAACCGTAAGTCCTAGACGCTCGCTCTTGGCTGCATTCGATTCAGCTCGTGGCAGCCAGTCTAAAAAACACTATCTTGGACTTCTCTGCATGTTCCTAAGGCAAATGTTTCTAAAGCTAATTCTTGAACCGTAAGTCCTAGACGCTCGATCTTGGCGGCATTCGTCTCAGCGCCTGGCAATTAGTATAGGAGCACTGTGTTTGACTTCTCTGGATGTTTCCCAGGCGAGTTATTGACAAGTAAATCCTAGACGCTCGATCTTGGTTATTTTCGCTTTCGCGGCTGGCAGTAAAAGAACCATGTTTCTGTGAATAACTCCTGAACCGTAAGTCCTAGACGCTCGCTCTTGGCTGCATTCGATTCAGCTCGTGGCAGCCAGTCTAAAAAACACTATCTTGGACTTCTCTGCATGTTTCCCAGGCGAGAAATTGGCAGCATGTTCAGAACCATGTTTCTGTGAATAACTCCTGAACCGTAAGTCCTAGACGCTCGCTCTTGGCTGCATTCGATTCAGCTCGTGGCAGCCAGTCTAAAAAACACTATCTTGGACTTCTCTGCATGTTTCCCAGGCGAGAAATTGGCAGCATGTTCAGAACCATGTTTCTGTGAATAACTCCTGAACCGTAAGTCCTAGACGCTCGCTCTTGGCTGCATTCGATTCAGCTCGTGGCAGCCAGTCTAAAAAACACTATCTTGGACTTCTCTGCATGTTTCCCAGGCGAGAAATTGGCAGCATGTTCAGAACCATGTTTCTGTGAATAACTCCTGAACCGTAAGTCCTAGACGCTCGCTGTTGGCTGCATTCGATTCAGCTCGTGGCAGCCAGTCTAAAAAACACTATCTTGGACTTCTCTGCATGTTTCCCAGGCGAGAAATTGGCAGCATGTTCAGAACCATGTTTCTGTGAATAACTCCTGAACCGTAAGTCCTAGACGCTCGCTCTTGGCTGCATTCGATTCAGCTCGTGGCAGCCAGTCTAAAAAACACTATCTTGGACTTCTCTGCATGTTTCCCAGGCGAGCAATTGGCAGCATGTTCAGAACCATGTTTCTGTGAATAACTCCTGAACCGTAAGTCCTAGACGCTCGCTCTTGGCTGCATTCGATTCAGCTCGTGGCAGCCAGTCTAAAAAACACTATCTTGGACTTCTCTGCATGTTTCCCAGGCGAGAAATTGGCAGCATGTTCAGAACCATGTTTCTGTGAATAACTCCTGAACCGTAAGTCCTAGACGCTCGCTCTTGGCTGCATTCGATTCAGCTCGTGGCAGCCAGTCTAAAAAACACTATCTTGGACTTCTCTGCATGTTCCTAAGGCAAATGTTTCTAAAGCTAATTCTTGAACCGTAAGTCCTAGACGCTCGATCTTGGCGGCATTCGTCTCAGCGCCTGGCAATTAGTATAGGAGCACTGTGTTTGACTTCTCTGGATGTTTCCCAGGCGAGTTATTGACAAGTAAATCCTAGACGCTCGATCTTGGTTATTTTCGCTTTCGCGGCTGGCAGTAAAAGAACCATGTTTCTGTGAATAACTCCTGAACCGTAAGTCCTAGACGCTCGCTCTTGGCTGCATTCGATTCAGCTCGTGGCAGCCAGTCTAAAAAACACTATCTTGGACTTCTCTGCATGTTTCCCAGGCGAGAAATTGGCAGCATGTTCAGAACCATGTTTCTGTGAATAACTCCTGAACCGTAAGTCCTAGACGCTCGCTCTTGGCTGCATTCGATTCAGCTCGTGGCAGCCAGTCTAAAAAACACTATCTTGGACTTCTCTGCATGTTTCCCAGGCGAGCAATTGGCAGCATGTTCAGAACCATGTTTCTGTGAATAACTCCTGAACCGTAAGTCCTAGACGCTCGCTCTTGGCTGCATTCGATTCAGCTCGTGGCAGCCAGTCTAAAAAACACTATCTTGGACTTCTCTGCATGTTTCCCAGGCGAGAAATTGGCAGCATGTTCAGAACCATGTTTCTGTGAATAACTCCTGAACCGTAAGTCCTAGACGCTCGATCTTGGCGGCATTCGTCTCAGCGCCTGGCAATTAGTATAGGAGCACTGTGTTTGACTTCTCTGGATGTTTCCCAGGCGAGTTATTGACAAGTAAATCCTAGACGCTCGATCTTGGTTATTTTCGCTTTCGCGGCTGGCAGTAAAAGAACCATGTTTCTGTGAATAACTCCTGAACCGTAAGTCCTAGACGCTCGCTCTTGGCTGCATTCGATTCAGCTCGTGGCAGCCAGTCTAAAAAACACTATCTTGGACTTCTCTGCATGTTTCCCAGGCGAGAAATTGGCAGCATGTTCAGAACCATGTTTCTGTGAATAACTCCTGAACCGTAAGTCCTAGACGCTCGATCTTGGCGGCATTCGTCTCAGCGCCTGGCAATTAGTATAGGAGCACTGTGTTTGACTTCTCTGGATGTTTCCCAGGCGAGTTATTGACAAGTAAATCCTAGACGCTCGATCTTGGTTATTTTCGCTTTCGCGGCTGGCAGTAAAAGAACCATGTTTCTGTGAATAACTCCTGAACCGTAAGTCCTAGACGCTCGCTCTTGGCTGCATTCGATTCAGCTCGTGGCAGCCAGTCTAAAAAACACTATCTTGGACTTCTCTGCATGTTTCCCAGGCGAGCAATTGGCAGCATGTTCAGAACCATGTTTCTGTGAATAACTCCTGAACCGTAAGTCCTAGACGCTCGCTCTTGGCTGCATTCGATTCAGCTCGTGGCAGCCAGTCTAAAAAACACTATCTTGGACTTCTCTGCATGTTTCCCAGGCGAGAAATTGGCAGCATGTTCAGAACCATGTTTCTGTGAATAACTCCTGAACCGTAAGTCCTAGACGCTCGATCTTGGCGGCATTCGTCTCAGCGCCTGGCAATTAGTATAGGAGCACTGTGTTTGACTTCTCTGGATGTTTCCCAGGCGAGTTATTGACAAGTAAATCCTAGACGCTCGATCTTGGTTATTTTCGCTTTCGCGGCTGGCAGTAAAAGAACCATGTTTCTGTGAATAACTCCTGAACCGTAAGTCCTAGACGCTCGCTCTTGGCTGCATTCGATTCAGCTCGTGGCAGCCAGTCTAAAAAACACTATCTTGGACTTCTCTGCATGTTTCCCAGGCGAGAAATTGGCAGCATGTTCAGAACCATGTTTCTGTGAATAACTCCTGAACCGTAAGTCCTAGACGCTCGATCTTGGCGGCATTCGTCTCAGCGCCTGGCAATTAGTATAGGAGCACTGTGTTTGACTTCTCTGGATGTTTCCCAGGCGAGTTATTGACAAGTAAATCCTAGACGCTCGATCTTGGTTATTTTCGCTTTCGCGGCTGGCAGTAAAAGAACCATGTTTCTGTGAATAACTCCTGAACCGTAAGTCCTAGACGCTCGCTCTTGGCTGCATTCGATTCAGCTCGTGGCAGCCAGTCTAAAAAACACTATCTTGGACTTCTCTGCATGTTTCCCAGGCGAGCAATTGGCAGCATGTTCAGAACCATGTTTCTGTGAATAACTCCTGAACCGTAAGTCCTAGACGCTCGCTCTTGGCTGCATTCGATTCAGCTCGTGGCAGCCAGTCTAAAAAACACTATCTTGGACTTCTCTGCATGTTTCCCAGGCGAGCAATTGGCAGCATGTTCAGAACCATGTTTCTGTGAATAACTCCTGAACCGTAAGTCCTAGACGCTCGCTCTTGGCTGCATTCGATTCAGCTCGTGGCAGCCAGTCTAAAAAACACTATCTTGGACTTCTCTGCATGTTTCCCAGGCGAGCAATTGGCAGCATGTTCAGAACCATGTTTCTGTGAATAACTCCTGAACCGTAAGTCCTAGACGCTCGCTCTTGGCTGCATTCGATTCAGCTCGTGGCAGCCAGTCTAAAAAACACTATCTTGGACTTCTCTGCATGTTTCCCAGGCGAGCAATTGGCAGCATGTTCAGAACCATGTTTCTGTGAATAACTCCTGAACCGTAAGTCCTAGACGCTCGATCTTGGCGGCATTCGTCTCAGCGCCTGGCAATTAGTATAGGAGCACTGTGTTTGACTTCTCTGGATGTTTCCCAGGCGAGTTATTGACAAGTAAATCCTAGACGCTCGATCTTGGTTATTTTCGCTTTCGCGGCTGGCAGTAAAAGAACCATGTTTCTGTGAATAACTCCTGAACCGTAAGTCCTAGACGCTCGCTCTTGGCTGCATTCGATTCAGCTCGTGGCAGCCAGTCTAAAAAACACTATCTTGGACTTCTCTGCATGTTTCCCAGGCGAGCAATTGGCAGCATGTTCAGAACCATGTTTCTGTGAATAACTCCTGAACCGTAAGTCCTAGACGCTCGATCTTGGCGGCATTCGTCTCAGCGCCTGGCAATTAGTATAGGAGCACTGTGTTTGACTTCTCTGGATGTTTCCCAGGCGAGTTATTGACAAGTAAATCCTAGACGCTCGATCTTGGTTATTTTCGCTTTCGCGGCTGGCAGTAAAAGAACCATGTTTCTGTGAATAACTCCTGAACCGTAAGTCCTAGACGCTCGCTCTTGGCTGCATTCGATTCAGCTCGTGGCAGCCAGTCTAAAAAACACTATCTTGGACTTCTCTGCATGTTTCCCAGGCGAGCAATTGGCAGCATGTTCAGAACCATGTTTCTGTGAATAACTCCTGAACCGTAAGTCCTAGACGCTCGCTCTTGGCTGCATTCGATTCAGCTCGTGGCAGCCAGTCTAAAAAACACTATCTTGGACTTCTCTGCATGTTTCCCAGGCGAGCAATTGGCAGCATGTTCAGAACCATGTTTCTGTGAATAACTCCTGAACCGTAAGTCCTAGACGCTCGCTCTTGGCTGCATTCGATTCAGCTCGTGGCAGCCAGTCTAAAAAACACTATCTTGGACTTCTCTGCATGTTCCTAAGGCAAATGTTTCTAAAGCTAATTCTTGAACCGTAAGTCCTAGACGCTCGATCTTGGCGGCATTCGTCTCAGCGCCTGGCAATTAGTATAGGAGCACTGTGTTTGACTTCTCTGGATGTTTCCCAGGCGAGTTATTGACAAGTAAATCCTAGACGCTCGATCTTGGTTATTTTCGCTTTCGCGGCTGGCAGTAAAAGAACCATGTTTCTGTGAATAACTCCTGAACCGTAAGTCCTAGACGCTCGATCTTGGCGGCATTCGTCTCAGCGCCTGGCAATTAGTATAGGAGCACTGTGTTTGACTTCTCTGGATGTTTCCCAGGCGAGTTATTGACAAGTAAATCCTAGACGCTCGATCTTGGTTATTTTCGCTTTCGCGGCTGGCAGTAAAAGAACCATGTTTCTGTGAATAACTCCTGAACCGTAAGTCCTAGACGCTCGATCTTGGCGGCATTCGTCTCAGCGCCTGGCAATTAGTATAGGAGCACTGTGTTTGACTTCTCTGGATGTTTCCCAGGCGAGTTATTGACAAGTAAATCCTAGACGCTCGATCTTGGTTATTTTCGCTTTCGCGGCTGGCAGTAAAAGAACCATGTTTCTGTGAATAACTCCTGAACCGTAAGTCCTAGACGCTCGCTCTTGGCTGCATTCGATTCAGCTCGTGGCAGCCAGTCTAAAAAACACTATCTTGGACTTCTCTGCATGTTTCCCAGGCGAGCAATTGGCAGCATGTTCAGAACCATGTTTCTGTGAATAACTCCTGAACCGTAAGTCCTAGACGCTCGCTCTTGGCTGCATTCGATTCAGCTCGTGGCAGCCAGTCTAAAAAACACTATCTTGGACTTCTCTGCATGTTTCCCAGGCGAGCAATTGGCAGCATGTTCAGAACCATGTTTCTGTGAATAACTCCTGAACCGTAAGTCCTAGACGCTCGCTCTTGGCTGCATTCGATTCAGCTCGTGGCAGCCAGTCTAAAAAACACTATCTTGGACTTCTCTGCATGTTTCCCAGGCGAGCAATTGGCAGCATGTTCAGAACCATGTTTCTGTGAATAACTCCTGAACCGTAAGTCCTAGACGCTCGCTCTTGGCTGCATTCGATTCAGCTCGTGGCAGCCAGTCTAAAAAACACTATCTTGGACTTCTCTGCATGTTTCCCAGGCGAGCAATTGGCAGCATGTTCAGAACCATGTTTCTGTGAATAACTCCTGAACCGTAAGTCCTAGACGCTCGATCTTGGCGGCATTCGTCTCAGCGCCTGGCAATTAGTATAGGAGCACTGTGTTTGACTTCTCTGGATGTTTCCCAGGCGAGTTATTGACAAGTAAATCCTAGACGCTCGATCTTGGTTATTTTCGCTTTCGCGGCTGGCAGTAAAAGAACCATGTTTCTGTGAATAACTCCTGAACCGTAAGTCCTAGACGCTCGCTCTTGGCTGCATTCGATTCAGCTCGTGGCAGCCAGTCTAAAAAACACTATCTTGGACTTCTCTGCATGTTTCCCAGGCGAGAAATTGGCAGCATGTTCAGAACCATGTTTCTGTGAATAACTCCTGAACCGTAAGTCCTAGACGCTCGATCTTGGCGGCATTCGTCTCAGCGCCTGGCAATTAGTATAGGAGCACTGTGTTTGACTTCTCTGGATGTTTCCCAGGCGAGTTATTGACAAGTAAATCCTAGACGCTCGATCTTGGTTATTTTCGCTTTCGCGGCTGGCAGTAAAAGAACCATGTTTCTGTGAATAACTCCTGAACCGTAAGTCCTAGACGCTCGCTCTTGGCTGCATTCGATTCAGCTCGTGGCAGCCAGTCTAAAAAACACTATCTTGGACTTCTCTGCATGTTTCCCAGGCGAGAAATTGGCAGCATGTTCAGAACCATGTTTCTGTGAATAACTCCTGAACCGTAAGTCCTAGACGCTCGCTCTTGGCTGCATTCGATTCAGCTCGTGGCAGCCAGTCTAAAAAACACTATCTTGGACTTCTCTGCATGTTTCCCAGGCGAGCAATTGGCAGCATGTTCAGAACCATGTTTCTGTGAATAACTCCTGAACCGTAAGTCCTAGACGCTCGCTCTTGGCTGCATTCGATTCAGCTCGTGGCAGCCAGTCTAAAAAACACTATCTTGGACTTCTCTGCATGTTTCCCAGGCGAGAAATTGGCAGCATGTTCAGAACCATGTTTCTGTGAATAACTCCTGAACCGTAAGTCCTAGACGCTCGCTCTTGGCTGCATTCGATTCAGCTCGTGGCAGCCAGTCTAAAAAACACTATCTTGGACTTCTCTGCATGTTTCCCAGGCGAGCAATTGGCAGCATGTTCAGAACCATGTTTCTGTGAATAACTCCTGAACCGTAAGTCCTAGACGCTCGCTCTTGGCTGCATTCGATTCAGCTCGTGGCAGCCAGTCTAAAAAACACTATCTTGGACTTCTCTGCATGTTTCCCAGGCGAGAAATTGGCAGCATGTTCAGAACCATGTTTCTGTGAATAACTCCTGAACCGTAAGTCCTAGACGCTCGATCTTGGCGGCATTCGTCTCAGCGCCTGGCAATTAGTATAGGAGCACTGTGTTTGACTTCTCTGGATGTTTCCCAGGCGAGTTATTGACAAGTAAATCCTAGACGCTCGATCTTGGTTATTTTCGCTTTCGCGGCTGGCAGTAAAAGAACCATGTTTCTGTGAATAACTCCTGAACCGTAAGTCCTAGACGCTCGCTCTTGGCTGCATTCGATTCAGCTCGTGGCAGCCAGTCTAAAAAACACTATCTTGGACTTCTCTGCATGTTTCCCAGGCGAGAAATTGGCAGCATGTTCAGAACCATGTTTCTGTGAATAACTCCTGAACCGTAAGTCCTAGACGCTCGATCTTGGCGGCATTCGTCTCAGCGCCTGGCAATTAGTATAGGAGCACTGTGTTTGACTTCTCTGGATGTTTCCCAGGCGAGTTATTGACAAGTAAATCCTAGACGCTCGATCTTGGTTATTTTCGCTTTCGCGGCTGGCAGTAAAAGAACCATGTTTCTGTGAATAACTCCTGAACCGTAAGTCCTAGACGCTCGCTCTTGGCTGCATTCGATTCAGCTCGTGGCAGCCAGTCTAAAAAACACTATCTTGGACTTCTCTGCATGTTTCCCAGACGAGAAATTGGCAGCATGTTCAGAACCATGTTTCTGTGAATAACTCCTGAACCGTAAGTCCTAGACGCTCGATCTTGGCGGCATTCGTCTCAGCGCCTGGCAATTAGTATAGGAGCACTGTGTTTGACTTCTCTGGATGTTTCCCAGGCGAGTTATTGACAAGTAAATCCTAGACGCTCGATCTTGGTTATTTTCGCTTTCGCGGCTGGCAGTAAAAGAACCATGTTTCTGTGAATAACTCCTGAACCGTAAGTCCTAGACGCTCGCTCTTGGCTGCATTCGATTCAGCTCGTGGCAGCCAGTCTAAAAAACACTATCTTGGACTTCTCTACATGTTTCCCAGGCGAGAAATTGGCAGCATGTTCAGAACCATGTTTCTGTGAATAACTCCTGAACCGTAAGTCCTAGACGCTCGCTCTTGGCTGCATTCGATTCAGCTCGTGGCAGCCAGTCTAAAAAACACTATCTTGGACTTCTCTGCATGTTTCCCAGGCGAGCAATTGGCAGCATGTTCAGAACCATGTTTCTGTGAATAACTCCTGAACCGTAAGTCCTAGACGCTCGCTCTTGGCTGCATTCGATTCAGCTCGTGGCAGCCAGTCTAAAAAACACTATCTTGGACTTCTCTGCATGTTTCCCAGGCGAGCAATTGGCAGCATGTTCAGAACCATGTTTCTGTGAATAACTCCTGAACCGTAAGTCCTAGACGCTCGCTCTTGGCTGCATTCGATTCAGCTCGTGGCAGCCAGTCTAAAAAACACTATCTTGGACTTCTCTGCATGTTTCCCAGGCGAGAAATTGGCAGCATGTTCAGAACCATGTTTTCTGTGAATAACTCCTGAACCGTAAGTCCTAGACGCTCGCTCTTGGCTGCATTCGATTCAGCTCGTGGCAGCCAGTCTAAAAAACACTATCTTGGACTTCTCTGCATGTTCCTAAGGCAAATGTTTCTAAAGCTAATTCTTGAACCGTAAGTCCTAGACGCTCGATCTTGGCGGCATTCGTCTCAGCGCCTGGCAATTAGTATAGGAGCACTGTGTTTGACTTCTCTGGATGTTTCCCAGGCGAGTTATTGACAAGTAAATCCTAGACGCTCGATCTTGGTTATTTTCGCTTTCGCGGCTGGCAGTAAAAGAACCATGTTTCTGTGAATAACTCCTGAACCGTAAGTCCTAGACGCTCGCTCTTGGCTGCATTCGATTCAGCTCGTGGCAGCCAGTCTAAAAAACACTATCTTGGACTTCTCTGCATGTTTCCCAGGCGAGAAATTGGCAGCATGTTCAGAACCATGTTTCTGTGAATAACTCCTGAACCGTAAGTCCTAGACGCTCGATCTTGGCGGCATTCGTCTCAGCGCCTGGCAATTAGTATAGGAGCACTGTGTTTGACTTCTCTGGATGTTTCCCAGGCGAGTTATTGACAAGTAAATCCTAGACGCTCGATCTTGGTTATTTTCGCTTTCGCGGCTGGCAGTAAAAGAACCATGTTTCTGTGAATAACTCCTGAACCGTAAGTCCTAGACGCTCGCTCTTGGCTGCATTCGATTCAGCTCGTGGCAGCCAGTCTAAAAAACACTATCTTGGACTTCTCTGCATGTTTCCCAGGCGAGAAATTGTCAGCATGTTCAGAACCATGTTTCTGTGAATAACTCCTGAACCGTAAGTCCTAGACGCTCGCTCTTGGCTGCATTCGATTCAGCTCGTGGCAGCCAGTCTAAAAAACACTATCTTGGACTTCTCTGCATGTTTCCCAGGCGAGAAATTGGCAGCATGTTCAGAACCATGTTTCTGTGAATAACTCCTGAACCGTAAGTCCTAGACGCTCGCTCTTGGCTGCATTCGATTCAGCTCGTGGCAGCCAGTCTAAAAAACACTATCTTGGACTTCTCTGCATGTTTCCCAGGCGAGAAATTGGCAGCATGTTCAGAACCATGTTTCTGTGAATAACTCCTGAACCGTAAGTCCTAGACGCTCGATCTTGGCGGCATTCGTCTCAGCGCCTGGCAATTAGTATAGGAGCACTGTGTTTGACTTCTCTGGATGTTTCCCAGGCGAGTTATTGACAAGTAAATCCTAGACGCTCGATCTTGGTTATTTTCGCTTTCGCGGCTGGCAGTAAAAGAACCATGTTTCTGTGAATAACTCCTGAACCGTAAGTCCTAGACGCTCGCTCTTGGCTGCATTCGATTCAGCTCGTGGCAGCCAGTCTAAAAAACACTATCTTGGACTTCTCTACATGTTTCCCAGGCGAGAAATTGGCAGCATGTTCAGAACCATGTTTCTGTGAATAACTCCTGAACCGTAAGTCCTAGACGCTCGCTCTTGGCTGCATTCGATTCAGCTCGTGGCAGCCAGTCTAAAAAACACTATCTTGGACTTCTCTGCATGTTTCCCAGGCGAGCAATTGGCAGCATGTTCAGAACCATGTTTCTGTGAATAACTCCTGAACCGTAAGTCCTAGACGCTCGCTCTTGGCTGCATTCGATTCAGCTCGTGGCAGCCAGTCTAAAAAACACTATCTTGGACTTCTCTGCATGTTTCCCAGGCGAGCAATTGGCAGCATGTTCAGAACCATGTTTCTGTGAATAACTCCTGAACCGTAAGTCCTAGACGCTCGCTCTTGGCTGCATTCGATTCAGCTCGTGGCAGCCAGTCTAAAAAACACTATCTTGGACTTCTCTGCATGTTTCCCAGGCGAGAAATTGGCAGCATGTTCAGAACCATGTTTCTGTGAATAACTCCTGAACCGTAAGTCCTAGACGCTCGCTCTTGGCTGCATTCGATTCAGCTCGTGGCAGCCAGTCTAAAAAACACTATCTTGGACTTCTCTGCATGTTTCCCAGGCGAGCAATTGGCAGCATGTTCAGAACCATGTTTCTGTGAATAACTCCTGAACCGTAAGTCCTAGACGCTCGCTCTTGGCTGCATTCGATTCAGCTCGTGGCAGCCAGTCTAAAAAACACTATCTTGTACTTCTCTGCATGTTTCCCAGGCGAGCAATTGGCAGCATGTTCAGAACCATGTTTCTGTGAATAACTCCTGAACCGTAAGTCCTAGACGCTCGATCTTGGCGGCATTCGTCTCAGCGCCTGGCAATTAGTATAGGAGCACTGTGTTTGACTTCTCTGGATGTTTCCCAGGCGAGTTATTGACAAGTAAATCCTAGACGCTCGATCTTGGTTATTTTCGCTTTCGCGGCTGGCAGTAAAAGAACCATGTTTCTGTGAATAACTCCTGAACCGTAAGTCCTAGACGCTCGCTCTTGGCTGCATTCGATTCAGCTCGTGGCAGCCAGTCTAAAAAACACTATCTTGGACTTCTCTGCATGTTTCCCAGGCGAGAAATTGGCAGCATGTTCAGAACCATGTTTCTGTGAATAACTCCTGAACCGTAAGTCCTAGACGCTCGATCTTGGCGGCATTCGTCTCAGCGCCTGGCAATTAGTATAGGAGCACTGTGTTTGACTTCTCTGGATGTTTCCCAGGCGAGTTATTGACAAGTAAATCCTAGACGCTCGATCTTGGTTATTTTCGCTTTCGCGGCTGGCAGTAAAAGAACCATGTTTCTGTGAATAACTCCTGAACCGTAAGTCCTAGACGCTCGCTCTTGGCTGCATTCGATTCAGCTCGTGGCAGCCAGTCTAAAAAACACTATCTTGGACTTCTCTGCATGTTTCCCAGGCGAGAAATTGGCAGCATGTTCAGAACCATGTTTCTGTGAATAACTCCTGAACCGTAAGTCCTAGACGCTCGCTCTTGGCTGCATTCGATTCAGCTCGTGGCAGCCAGTCTAAAAAACACTATCTTGGACTTCTCTGCATGTTTCCCAGGCGAGAAATTGGCAGCATGTTCAGAACCATGTTTCTGTGAATAACTCCTGAACCGTAAGTCCTAGACGCTCGCTCTTGGCTGCATTCGATTCAGCTCGTGGCAGCCAGTCTAAAAAACACTATCTTGGACTTCTCTGCATGTTTCCCAGGCGAGAAATTGGCAGCATGTTCAGAACCATGTTTCTGTGAATAACTCCTGAACCGTAAGTCCTAGACGCTCGCTCTTGGCTGCATTCGATTCAGCTCGTGGCAGCCAGTCTAAAAAACACTATCTTGGACTTCTCTGCATGTTTCCCAGGCGAGCAATTGGCAGCATGTTCAGAACCATGTTTCTGTGAATAACTCCTGAACCGTAAGTCCTAGACGCTCGCTCTTGGCTGCATTCGATTCAGCTCGTGGCAGCCAGTCTAAAAAACACTATCTTGGACTTCTCTGCATGTTTCCCAGGCGAGAAATTGGCAGCATGTTCAGAACCATGTTTCTGTGAATAACTCCTGAACCGTAAGTCCTAGACGCTCGATCTTGGCGGCATTCGTCTCAGCGCCTGGCAATTAGTATAGGAGCACTGTGTTTGACTTCTCTGGATGTTTCCCAGGCGAGTTATTGACAAGTAAATCCTAGACGCTCGATCTTGGTTATTTTCGCTTTCGCGGCTGGCAGTAAAAGAACCATGTTTCTGTGAATAACTCCTGAACCGTAAGTCCTAGACGCTCGCTCTTGGCTGCATTCGATTCAGCTCGTGGCAGCCAGTCTAAAAAACACTATCTTGGACTTCTCTGCATGTTTCCCAGGCGAGAAATTGGCAGCATGTTCAGAACCATGTTTCTGTGAATAACTCCTGAACCGTAAGTCCTAGACGCTCGATCTTGGCGGCATTCGTCTCAGCGCCTGGCAATTAGTATAGGAGCACTGTGTTTGACTTCTCTGGATGTTTCCCAGGCGAGTTATTGACAAGTAAATCCTAGACGCTCGATCTTGGTTATTTTCGCTTTCGCGGCTGGCAGTAAAAGAACCATGTTTCTGTGAATAACTCCTGAACCGTAAGTCCTAGACGCTCGCTCTTGGCTGCATTCGATTCAGCTCGTGGCAGCCAGTCTAAAAAACACTATCTTGGACTTCTCTGCATGTTTCCCAGGCGAGCAATTGGCAGCATGTTCAGAACCATGTTTCTGTGAATAACTCCTGAACCGTAAGTCCTAGACGCTCGCTCTTGGCTGCATTCGATTCAGCTCGTGGCAGCCAGTCTAAAAAACACTATCTTGGACTTCTCTGCATGTTTCCCAGGCGAGAAATTGGCAGCATGTTCAGAACCATGTTTCTGTGAATAACTCCTGAACCGTAAGTCCTAGACGCTCGCTCTTGGCTGCATTCGATTCAGCTCGTGGCAGCCAGTCTAAAAAACACTATCTTGGACTTCTCTGCATGTTTCCCAGGCGAGAAATTGGCAGCATGTTCAGAACCATGTTTCTGTGAATAACTCCTGAACCGTAAGTCCTAGACGCTCGATCTTGGCGGCATTCGTCTCAGCGCCTGGCAATTAGTATAGGAGCACTGTGTTTGACTTCTCTGGATGTTTCCCAGGCGAGTTATTGACAAGTAAATCCTAGACGCTCGATCTTGGTTATTTTCGCTTTCGCGGCTGGCAGTAAAAGAACCATGTTTCTGTGAATAACTCCTGAACCGTAAGTCCTAGACGCTCGCTCTTGGCTGCATTCGATTCAGCTCGTGGCAGCCAGTCTAAAAAACACTATCTTGGACTTCTCTGCATGTTTCCCAGACGAGAAATTGGCAGCATGTTCAGAACCATGTTTCTGTGAATAACTCCTGAACCGTAAGTCCTAGACGCTCGATCTTGGCGGCATTCGTCTCAGCGCCTGGCAATTAGTATAGGAGCACTGTGTTTGACTTCTCTGGATGTTTCCCAGGCGAGTTATTGACAAGTAAATCCTAGACGCTCGATCTTGGTTATTTTCGCTTTCGCGGCTGGCAGTAAAAGAACCATGTTTCTGTGAATAACTCCTGAACCGTAAGTCCTAGACGCTCGCTCTTGGCTGCATTCGATTCAGCTCGTGGCAGCCAGTCTAAAAAACACTATCTTGGACTTCTCTGCATGTTTCCCAGGCGAGAAATTGGCAGCATGTTCAGAACCATGTTTCTGTGAATAACTCCTGAACCGTAAGTCCTAGACGCTCGCTCTTGGCTGCATTCGATTCAGCTCGTGGCAGCCAGTCTAAAAAACACTATCTTGGACTTCTCTGCATGTTTCCCAGGCGAGCAATTGGCAGCATGTTCAGAACCATGTTTCTGTGAATAACTCCTGAACCGTAAGTCCTAGACGCTCGCTCTTGGCTGCATTCGATTCAGCTCGTGGCAGCCAGTCTAAAAAACACTATCTTGGACTTCTCTGCATGTTTCCCAGGCGAGCAATTGGCAGCATGTTCAGAACCATGTTTCTGTGAATAACTCCTGAACCGTAAGTCCTAGACGCTCGCTCTTGGCTGCATTCGATTCAGCTCGTGGCAGCCAGTCTAAAAAACACTATCTTGGACTTCTCTGCATGTTTCCCAGGCGAGAAATTGGCAGCATGTTCAGAACCATGTTTCTGTGAATAACTCCTGAACCGTAAGTCCTAGACGCTCGCTCTTGGCTGCATTCGATTCAGCTCGTGGCAGCCAGTCTAAAAAACACTATCTTGGACTTCTCTGCATGTTTCCCAGGCGAGCAATTGGCAGCATGTTCAGAACCATGTTTCTGTGAATAACTCCTGAACCGTAAGTCCTAGACGCTCGCTCTTGGCTGCATTCGATTCAGCTCGTGGCAGCCAGTCTAAAAAACACTATCTTGGACTTCTCTGCATGTTTCCCAGGCGAGCAATTGGCAGCATGTTCAGAACCATGTTTCTGTGAATAACTCCTGAACCGTAAGTCCTAGACGCTCGATCTTGGCGGCATTCGTCTCAGCGCCTGGCAATTAGTATAGGAGCACTGTGTTTGACTTCTCTGGATGTTTCCCAGGCGAGTTATTGACAAGTAAATCCTAGACGCTCGATCTTGGTTATTTTCGCTTTCGCGGCTGGCAGTAAAAGAACCATGTTTCTGTGAATAACTCCTGAACCGTAAGTCCTAGACGCTCGCTCTTGGCTGCATTCGATTCAGCTCGTGGCAGCCAGTCTAAAAAACACTATCTTGGACTTCTCTGCATGTTTCCCAGGCGAGAAATTGGCAGCATGTTCAGAACCATGTTTCTGTGAATAACTCCTGAACCGTAAGTCCTAGACGCTCGATCTTGGCGGCATTCGTCTCAGCGCCTGGCAATTAGTATAGGAGCACTGTGTTTGACTTCTCTGGATGTTTCCCAGGCGAGTTATTGACAAGTAAATCCTAGACGCTCGATCTTGGTTATTTTCGCTTTCGCGGCTGGCAGTAAAAGAACCATGTTTCTGTGAATAACTCCTGAACCGTAAGTCCTAGACGCTCGCTCTTGGCTGCATTCGATTCAGCTCGTGGCAGCCAGTCTAAAAAACACTATCTTGGACTTCTCTGCATGTTTCCCAGGCGAGCAATTGGCAGCATGTTCAGAACCATGTTTCTGTGAATAACTCCTGAACCGTAAGTCCTAGACGCTCGCTCTTGGCTGCATTCGATTCAGCTCGTGGCAGCCAGTCTAAAAAACACTATCTTGGACTTCTCTGCATGTTTCCCAGGCGAGCAATTGGCAGCATGTTCAGAACCATGTTTCTGTGAATAACTCCTGAACCGTAAGTCCTAGACGCTCGCTCTTGGCTGCATTCGATTCAGCTCGTGGCAGCCAGTCTAAAAAACACTATCTTGGACTTCTCTGCATGTTTCCCAGGCGAGCAATTGGCAGCATGTTCAGAACCATGTTTCTGTGAATAACTCCTGAACCGTAAGTCACAGACGCTCGCTCTTGGCTGCATTCGATTCAGCTCGTGGCAGCCAGTCTAAAAAACACTATCTTGGACTTCTCTGCATGTTCCTAAGGCAAATGTTTCTAAAGCTAATTCTTGAACCGTAAGTCCTAGACGCTCGATCTTGGCGGCATTCGTCTCAGCGCCTGGCAATTAGTATAGGAGCACTGTGTTTGACTTCTCTGGATGTTTCCCAGGCGAGTTATTGACAAGTAAATCCTAGACGCTCGATCTTGGTTATTTTCGCTTTCGCGGCTGGCAGTAAAAGAACCATGTTTCTGTGAATAACTCCTGAACCGTAAGTCCTAGACGCTCGCTCTTGGCTGCATTCGATTCAGCTCGTGGCAGCCAGTCTAAAAAACACTATCTTGGACTTCTCTGCATGTTTCCCAGGCGAGCAATTGGCAGCATGTTCAGAACCATGTTTCTGTGAATAACTCCTGAACCGTAAGTCCTAGACGCTCGCTCTTGGCTGCATTCGATTCAGCTCGTGGCAGCCAGTCTAAAAAACACTATCTTGGACTTCTCTGCATGTTCCTAAGGCAAATGTTTCTAAAGCTAATTCTTGAACCGTAAGTCCTAGACGCTCGATCTTGGCGGCATTCGTCTCAGCGCCTGGCAATTAGTATAGGAGCACTGTGTTTGACTTCTCTGGATGTTTCCCAGGCGAGTTATTGACAAGTAAATCCTAGACGCTCGATCTTGGTTATTTTCGCTTTCGCGGCTGGCAGTAAAAGAACCATGTTTCTGTGAATAACTCCTGAACCGTAAGTCCTAGACGCTCGCTCTTGGCTGCATTCGATTCAGCTCGTGGCAGCCAGTCTAAAAAACACTATCTTGGACTTCTCTGCATGTTTCCCAGGCGAGCAATTGGCAGCATGTTCAGAACCATGTTTCTGTGAATAACTCCTGAACCGTAAGTCCTAGACGCTCGCTCTTGGCTGCATTCGATTCAGCTCGTGGCAGCCAGTCTAAAAAACACTATCTTGGACTTCTCTGCATGTTTCCCAGGCGAGCAATTGGCAGCATGTTCAGAACCATGTTTCTGTGAATAACTCCTGAACCGTAAGTCCTAGACGCTCGCTCTTGGCTGCATTCGATTCAGCTCGTGGCAGCCAGTCTAAAAAACACTATCTTGGACTTCTCTGCATGTTCCTAAGGCAAATGTTTCTAAAGCTAATTCTTGAACCGTAAGTCCTAGACGCTCGATCTTGGCGGCATTCGTCTCAGCGCCTGGCAATTAGTATAGGAGCACTGTGTTTGACTTCTCTGGATGTTTCCCAGGCGAGTTATTGACAAGTAAATCCTAGACGCTCGATCTTGGTTATTTTCGCTTTCGCGGCTGGCAGTAAAAGAACCATGTTTCTGTGAATAACTCCTGAACCGTAAGTCCTAGACGCTCGCTCTTGGCTGCATTCGATTCAGCTCGTGGCAGCCAGTCTAAAAAACACTATCTTGGACTTCTCTGCATGTTTCCCAGGCGAGAAATTGGCAGCATGTTCAGAACCATGTTTCTGTGAATAACTCCTGAACCGTAAGTCCTAGACGCTCGCTCTTGGCTGCATTCGATTCAGCTCGTGGCAGCCAGTCTAAAAAACACTATCTTGGACTTCTCTGCATGTTTCCCAGGCGAGAAATTGGCAGCATGTTCAGAACCATGTTTCTGTGAATAACTCCTGAACCGTAAGTCCTAGACGCTCGCTCTTGGCTGCATTCGATTCAGCTCGTGGCAGCCAGTCTAAAAAACACTATCTTGGACTTCTCTGCATGTTTCCCAGGCGAGAAATTGGCAGCATGTTCAGAACCATGTTTCTGTGAATAACTCCTGAACCGTAAGTCCTAGACGCTCGCTCTTGGCTGCATTCGATTCAGCTCGTGGCAGCCAGTCTAAAAAACACTATCTTGGACTTCTCTGCATGTTTCCCAGGCGAGCAATTGGCAGCATGTTCAGAACCATGTTTCTGTGAATAACTCCTGAACCGTAAGTCCTAGACGCTCGCTCTTGGCTGCATTCGATTCAGCTCGTGGCAGCCAGTCTAAAAAACACTATCTTGGACTTCTCTGCATGTTTCCCAGGCGAGAAATTGGCAGCATGTTCAGAACCATGTTTCTGTGAATAACTCCTGAACCGTAAGTCCTAGACGCTCGCTCTTGGCTGCATTCGATTCAGCTCGTGGCAGCCAGTCTAAAAAACACTATCTTGGACTTCTCTGCATGTTCCTAAGGCAAATGTTTCTAAAGCTAATTCTTGAACCGTAAGTCCTAGACGCTCGATCTTGGCGGCATTCGTCTCAGCGCCTGGCAATTAGTATAGGAGCACTGTGTTTGACTTCTCTGGATGTTTCCCAGGCGAGTTATTGACAAGTAAATCCTAGACGCTCGATCTTGGTTATTTTCGCTTTCGCGGCTGGCAGTAAAAGAACCATGTTTCTGTGAATAACTCCTGAACCGTAAGTCCTAGACGCTCGCTCTTGGCTGCATTCGATTCAGCTCGTGGCAGCCAGTCTAAAAAACACTATCTTGGACTTCTCTGCATGTTTCCCAGGCGAGAAATTGGCAGCATGTTCAGAACCATGTTTCTGTGAATAACTCCTGAACCGTAAGTCCTAGACGCTCGCTCTTGGCTGCATTCGATTCAGCTCGTGGCA
>NW_027462093.1:0-35000 GCF_050947455.1 Rhinoderma darwinii
GTATCTGACACTATATGATCACTGTATGGTGGTAATACTCTGCAGAGTGCTGTGTAGTACTGGTATCTGACACTATATGATCACTGTATGGTGGTAATACTCTGCAGAGCGTTGTGTAGCTTTGGTATCTGACACTATATGATCACTGTATGGTGGTAATACTCTGCAGAGCGCTGTGTAGTTTTGGTATCTGATACTATATGATCACTGTATGGTGGTAATACTCTGCAGAGTGCTGTGTAGTACTGGTATCTGACACTATATGGTCACTGTATGGTGGTAATACTCTGCAGAGCGCTGTGTAGTACTGGTATCTGACACTATATGATCACTGTATGGTGGTAATACTCTGCAGAGCGCTGTGTAGTTTTGGTATCTGACACTATATGATCACTGCATGGTGGTAATACTCTGCAGAGAGCTGTGTAGTTTTGGTATCTGACACTATATGATCACTGTATGGTGGTAATACTCTGCAGAGCGCTGTGTAGTACTGGTATCTGACACTATATGGTCAATGTATGGTGGTAATACTCTGCAGAGCGCTGTGTAGTACTGGTATCTGACACTATATGGTCACTGTATGGTGGTAATACTCTGCAGAGTGCTGTGTAGTACTGGTATCTGTCACTATATGGTCACTGTATGGTGGTAATACTCTGCAGAGCGCTGTGTAGTACTGGTATCTGACACTATATGATCACTGTATGGTGGTAATACTCTGCAGAGCGCTGTGTAGTACTGGTATCTGACACTATATGATCACTGTATGGTGGTAATACTCTGCAGAGCGCTGTGTAGTACTGGTATCTGACACTATATGATCACTGTATGGTGGTAATACTCTGCAGAGCGCTGTGTAGTACTGGTATCTGACACTATATGGTCACTGTATGGTGGTAATACTCTGCAGGGCGCTGTGTAGTACTGGTATCTGACACTATATGGTCACTGTATAGTGGTAATACTCTGCAGAGTGCTGTGTAGTACTGGTATCTGACACTATATGGTCACTGTATGGTGGTAATACTCTGCAGAGCGCTGTGTAGTACTGGTATCTGACACTATATGATCACTGTATGGGGGTAATACTCTGCAGAGCGCTGTGTAGTACTGGTATCTGAGACTATATGGTCACTGTATGGTGGTAATACTCTGCAGAGCGCTGTGTAGTTCTAGTATCTGACACTATATGATCACTGTATGGTGGTAATACTCTGCAGAGCGCTGTGTAGTACTGGTATGTGACACTATATGGTCACTGTATGGTGGTAATACTCTGCAGAGAGCTGTGTAGTACTGGTATCTGATACTGTATGATCACTGTATGGTGGTAATACTCTGCAGAGCGCTGTGTAGTACTGGTATCTGACACTATATGGTCACTGTATAGTGGTAATACTCTGCAGAGCGCTGTGTAGTTCTGGTATCTGACACTATATGGTCACTGTATGGTGGTAATACTCTGCAGAGCGCTGTGTAGTACTGGTATCTGACACTATATGGTCACTGTATGGTGGTAATACTCTGCAGAGCGCTGTGTAGTACTGGTATCTGACACTATACGGTCACTGTATGGTGGTAATACTCTGCAGTGCTCTGTGTAGTACTGGTATCTGACACTATATGGTCACTGTATGGTGGTAATACTCTGCAGAGCGCTGTGTAGTACTGGTATCTGACACTATACGGTCACTGTATGGTGGTAATACTCTGCAGTGCTCTGTGTAGTACTGGTATCTGACACTATATGGTCACTGTATGGTGGTAATACTCTGCAGAGCGCTGTGTAGTACTGGTATCTGACACTATATGGTCACTGTATGGTGGTAATACTCTGCAGAGTGCTGTGTAGTACTGATATATGACACTATACGGTCACTGTATGGTGGTAATAATCTGCAGAGCGCTGTGTAGTACTGGTATCTGACACTATATGATCACTGTATGGTGGTAATACTCTGCAGAGCGCTGTGTAGTACTGGTATCTGACACTATATGATCACTGTATGGTGGTAATACTCTGCAGAGCGCTGTGTAGTACTAGTATCTGACACTATATGATCTCTGTATGGTGATAATACTCTGCAGAGCGTTGTGTAGCTTTGGTATCTGACACTATATGGTCACTGTATGGTGGTAATACTCTGCAGAGAGCTGTGTAGTTCTGGTATCTGACACTATATGGTCACTGTATGGTGGTAATACTCTGCAGAGCGCTCTGTAGTACTGGTATCTGACACTATATGATCACTGTATGGTGGTAATACTCTGCAGAGCGCTGTGTAGTTTTGGTATCTGATACTATATGATCACTGTATGGGGTAATACTCTGCAGAGCGCTGTGTAGTACTGGTATCTGACACTATATGATCACTGTATGGTGGTAATACTCTGCAGAGCGCTGTGTAGTTTTGGTATCTGACACTATATGATCACTGCATGGTGGTAATACTCTGCAGAGAGCTGTGTAGTTTTGGTATCTGACACTATATGATCACTGTATGGTGGTAATACTCTGCAGAGCGCTGTGTAGTACTGGTATCTGACACTATATGGTCACTGTATGGGGGTAATACTCTGCAGAGCGCTGTGTAGTACTGGTATCTGATACTATATGATCACTGTGTGGTGGTAATACTCTGCAGAGCGCTGTGTAGTACTGGTATCTGACACTATATGGTCACTGTATGGTGGTAATACTCTGCAGAGCGCTGTGTAGTACTGGTATCTGACACTATATGATCACTGTGTGGTGGTGGTAATACTCTGCAGAGCGCTGTATAGTACTGGTATCTGACACTATATGGTCACTGTATGGTGGTAATACTCTGCAGAGCGCTGTGTAGTACTGGTATCTGACACTATATGATCACTGTATGGTGGTAATACTCTGCAGAGCGTTGTGTAGTACTGGTATCTGACACTATATGATCACTGTATGGTGGTAATACTCTGCAGAGCGCTGTGTAGTTTTGGTATCTGACACTATATGATCTCTGTATGGTGGTAATACTCTGCAGAGCGCTGTGTAGTTCTGGTATCTGACACTATATGGTCACTGTATGGTGGTAATACTCTGCAGAGCGCTGTGTAGTACTGGTATCTGACACTATATGGTCACTGTATGGTGGTAATACTCTGCAGAGCGCTGTGTAGTACTGGTATCTGACACTATATGATCACTGTATGGTGATAATACTCTGCAGAGCGTTGTGTAGCTTTGGTATCTGACAATATGTGATCATTGTATGGTGGTAATACTCTGCAGAGCGCTGTGTAGTACTGGTATCTGACACTATATGATCACTGTATGGTGGTAATACTCTGCAGAGCGCTGTGTAGTACTAGTATCTGACACTATATGATCTCTGTATGGTGATAATACTCTGCAGAGCGTTGTGTAGCTTTGGTATCTGACACTATATGGTCACTGTATGGTGGTAATACTCTGCAGAGAGCTGTGTAGTTCTGGTATCTGACACTATATGGTCACTGTATGGTGGTAATACTCTGCAGAGCGCTCTGTAGTACTGGTATCTGACACTATATGATCACTGTATGGTGATAATACTCTGCAGAGCGTTGTGTAGCTTTGGTATCTGACACTATATGATCACTGTATGGTGGTAATACTCTGCAGAGCGCTGTGTAGTTTTGGTATCTGATACTATATGATCACTGTATGGGGTAATACTCTGCAGAGCGCTGTGTAGTACTGGTATCTGACACTATATGATCACTGTATGGTGGTAATACTCTGCAGAGCGCTGTGTAGTTTTGGTATCTGACACTATATGATCACTGCATGGTGGTAATACTCTGCAGAGAGCTGTGTAGTTTTGGTATCTGACACTATATGATCACTGTATGGTGGTAATACTCTGCAGAGCGCTGTGTAGTACTGGTATCTGACACTATATGGTCACTGTATGGGGGTAATACTCTGCAGAGCGCTGTGTAGTACTGGTATCTGATACTATATGATCACTGTGTGGTGGTAATACTCTGCAGAGCGCTGTGTAGTACTGGTATCTGACACTATATGGTCACTGTATGGTGGTAATACTCTGCAGAGCGCTGTGTAGTACTGGTATCTGACACTATATGATCACTGTGTGGTGGTGGTAATACTCTGCAGAGCGCTGTATAGTACTGGTATCTGACACTATATGGTCACTGTATGGTGGTAATACTCTGCAGAGCGCTGTGTAGTACTGGTATCTGACACTATATGATCACTGTATGGTGGTAATACTCTGCAGAGCGTTGTGTAGTACTGGTATCTGACACTATATGGTCACTGTATGGTGGTAATACTCTGCAGAGAGCTGTGTAGTTTTGGTATCTGACACTATATGATCTCTGTATGGTGGTAATACTCTGCAGAGCGCTGTGTAGTACTGGTATCTGACACTATATGGTCACTGTATGGTGGTAATACTCTGCAGAGCGCTGTGTAGTACGGGTATCTGACACTATACGGTCACTGTAAGGTGGTAATATTCTGCAGAGCGCTGTGTAATACTGGTATCTGACACTATATGGTCACTGTATGGTGGTAATACTCTGCAGAGCGCTGTGTAGTACTGGTATCTGACACTATATGGTCACTGTATGGTGGTAATACTCTGCAGAGCGCTGTGTAGTACTGGTATCTGACACTATATGATCACTGTATGGTGATAATACTCTGCAGAGCGTTGTGTAGCTTTGGTATCTGACACTATGTGATCACTGTATGGTGGTAATACTCTGCAGAGCGCTGTGTAGTACTGGTATCTGACACTATATGATCACTGTATGGTGGTAATACTCTGCAGAGCGCTGTGTAGTTTTGGTATCTGATACTATATGATCACTGTATGGTGGTAATACTCTGCAGAGCGCTGTGTAGTACTGGTATCTGACACTATATGGTCACTGCATGGTGGTAATACTCTGCAGAGCGCTGTGTAGTACTGGTATCTGACACTATATGGTCACTGTATGGTGGTGATACTCTGCAGAGCGCTGTGTAGTACTGGTATCTGACACTATATGGTCACTGTTTGGTGGTAATACTCTGCAGAGCGCTGTGTAGTACTGGTATCAGACACTATATGGTCACTGTATGGTGGTAATACTCTGCAGAGCGCTGTGTAGTACTGGTATCTGACACTATATGGTCACTGTATGGGGGTAATACTCTGCAGAGCGCTGTGTAGTACTGGTATCTGACACTATATGATCACTGTATGGTGGTAATACTCTGCAGAGTGCTGTGTAGTACTGATATCTGACACTATATGATCACTGTATGGTGGTAATACTCTGCAGAGCGCTGTGTAGTACTGGTATCTGACACTATATGATCACTGTATGGTGGTAATACTCTGCAGAGCGCTGTGTAGTACTGGTATCTGACACTATATGATCACTGTATGGTGGTAATACTCTGCAGAGCGCTGTGTAGTACTGCTATCTGACACTATATGGTCACTGTATGGTGGTAATACTCTGCAGAGCGCTGTGTAATACTGGTATCTGACACTATATGGTCACTGTATGGTGGTAATACTCTGCAGAGCGCTGTGTAGTACTGGTATCTGACACTATATGGTCACTGTATGGTGGTAATACTCTGCAGGGCGCTGTGTAGTACTGGTATCTGACACTATATGATCACTGTATAGTGGTAATACTCTGCAGAGTGCTGTGTAGTACTGGTATCTGACACTATATGATCACTGTATGGTGGTAATACTCTGCAGAGTGCTGTGTAGTACTGGTATCTGACACTATATGGTCACTGTATGGGGGTAATACTCTGCAGAGCGCTGTGTAGTACTGGTATCTGACACTATATGATCACTGTATGGTGGTAATACTCTGCAGAGTGCTGTGTAGTACTGATATCTGACACTATATGATCACTGTATGGTGGTAATACTCTGCAGAGCGCTGTGTAGTACTGGTATCTGACACTATATGATCACTGTATGGTGGTAATACTCTGCAGAGCGCTGTGTAGTACTGGTATCTGACACTATATGGTCACTGTATGGTGGTAATACTCTGCAGGGCGCTGTGTAGTACTGGTATCTGACACTATATGATCACTGTATAGTGGTAATACTCTGCAGAGTGCTGTGTAGTACTGGTATCTGACACTATATGATCACTGTATGGTGGTAATACTCTGCAGAGCGCTGTGTAGTACTGGTATCTGACACTATATGATCACTGTATGGGGGTAATACTCTGCAGAGCGCTGTGTAGTACTGGTATGTGACACTATATGGTCACTGTATGGTGGTAATACTCTGCAGAGAGCTGTGTAGTACTGGTATCTGATACTGTATGATCACTGTATGGTGGTAATACTCTGCAGAGCGCTGTGTAGTTCTGGTATCTGACACTATATGGTCACTGTATGGTGGTAATACTCTGCAGAGCGCTGTGTAGTACTGGTATCTGACACTATATGGTCACTGTATGGTGGTAATACTCTGCAGAGCGCTGTGTAGTACTGGTATCTGACACTATATGGTCACTGTATGGTGGTAATACTCTGCAGAGCGCTGTGTAGTACTGGTATCTGACACTATACGGTCACTATATGGTGGTAATACTCTGCAGTGCTCTGTGTAGTACTGGTATCTGACACTATATGGTCACTGTATGGTGGTAATACTCTGCAGAGCGCTGTGTAGTACTGGTATCTGACACTATACGGTCACTGTATGGTGGTAATACTCTGCAGTGCTCTGTGTAGTACTGGTATCTGACACTATATGGTCACTGTATGGTGGTAATACTCTGCAGAGCGCTGTGTAGTACTGGTATCTGACACTATATGGTCACTGTATGGTGGTAATACTCTGCAGAGTGCTGTGTAGTACTGGTATCTGACACTATATGGTCACTGTATGGTGGTAATACTCTGCAGAGTGCTGTGTAGTACTGATATATGACACTATACGGTCACTGTATGGTGGTAATAATCTGCAGAGCGCTGTGTAGTACTGGTATCTGACACTATATGATCACTGTATGGTGGTAATACTCTGCAGAGCGCTGTGTAGTACTGGTATCTGACACTATATGGTCACTGTATGGTGGTAATACTCTGCAGAGCGCTGTGTAGTACAGGTATCTGACACTATATGATCACTGTATGGGGTAATACTCTGCAGAGCGCTGTGTAGTACTGGTATCTGAGACTATATGGTCACTGTATGGTGGTAATACTCTGCAGAGCGCTGTGTAGTTCTAGTATCTGACACTATATGATCACTGTATGGTGGTAATACTCTGCAGAGCGCTGTGTAGTACTGGTATGTGACACTATATGGTCACTGTATGGTGGTAATACTCTGCAGAGAGCTGTGTAGTACTGGTATCTGATACTGTATGATCACTGTATGGTGGTAATACTCTGCAGAGCGCTGTGTAGTACTGGTATCTGACACTATATGGTCACTGTATAGTGGTAATACTCTGCAGAGCGCTGTGTAGTTCTGGTATCTGACACTATATGGTCACTGTATGGTGGTAATACTCTGCAGAGCGCTGTGTAGTACTGGTATCTGACACTATATGGTCACTGTATGGTGGTAATACTCTGCAGAGCGCTGTGTAGTACTGGTATCTGACACTATACGGTCACTGTATGGTGGTAATACTCTGCAGTGCTCTGTGTAGTACTGGTATCTGACACTATATGGTCACTGTATGGTGGTAATACTCTGCAGAGCGCTGTGTAGTACTGGTATCTGACACTATACGGTCACTGTATGGTGGTAATACTCTGCAGTGCTCTGTGTAGTACTGGTATCTGACACTATATGGTCACTGTATGGTGGTAATACTCTGCAGAGCGCTGTGTAGTACTGGTATCTGACACTATATGGTCACTGTATGGTGGTAATACTCTGCAGAGTGCTGTGTAGTACTGATATATGACACTATACGGTCACTGTATGGTGGTAATAATCTGCAGAGCGCTGTGTAGTACTGGTATCTGACACTATATGATCACTGTATGGTGGTAATACTCTGCAGAGCGCTGTGTAGTACTGGTATCTGACACTATATGATCACTGTATGGTGGTAATACTCTGCAGAGCGCTGTGTAGTACTAGTATCTGACACTATATGATCTCTGTATGGTGATAATACTCTGCAGAGCGTTGTGTAGCTTTGGTATCTGACACTATATGGTCACTGTATGGTGGTAATACTCTGCAGAGAGCTGTGTAGTTCTGGTATCTGACACTATATGGTCACTGTATGGTGGTAATACTCTGCAGAGCGCTCTGTAGTACTGGTATCTGACACTATATGATCACTGTATGGTGGTAATACTCTGCAGAGCGCTGTGTAGTTTTGGTATCTGATACTATATGATCACTGTATGGGGTAATACTCTGCAGAGCGCTGTGTAGTACTGGTATCTGACACTATATGATCACTGTATGGTGGTAATACTCTGCAGAGCGCTGTGTAGTTTTGGTATCTGACACTATATGATCACTGCATGGTGGTAATACTCTGCAGAGAGCTGTGTAGTTTTGGTATCTGACACTATATGATCACTGTATGGTGGTAATACTCTGCAGAGCGCTGTGTAGTACTGGTATCTGACACTATATGGTCACTGTATGGGGGTAATACTCTGCAGAGCGCTGTGTAGTACTGGTATCTGATACTATATGATCACTGTGTGGTGGTAATACTCTGCAGAGCGCTGTGTAGTACTGGTATCTGACACTATATGGTCACTGTATGGTGGTAATACTCTGCAGAGCGCTGTGTAGTACTGGTATCTGACACTATATGATCACTGTGTGGTGGTGGTAATACTCTGCAGAGCGCTGTATAGTACTGGTATCTGACACTATATGGTCACTGTATGGTGGTAATACTCTGCAGAGCGCTGTGTAGTACTGGTATCTGACACTATATGATCACTGTATGGTGGTAATACTCTGCAGAGCGTTGTGTAGTACTGGTATCTGACACTATATGATCACTGTATGGTGGTAATACTCTGCAGAGCGCTGTGTAGTTTTGGTATCTGACACTATATGATCTCTGTATGGTGGTAATACTCTGCAGAGCGCTGTGTAGTACTGGTATCTGACACTATATGGTCACTGTATGGTGGTAATACTCTGCAGAGCGCTGTGTAGTACTGGTATCTGACACTATATGGTCACTGTATGGTGGTAATACTCTGCAGAGCGCTGTGTAGTACTGGTATCTGACACTATATGATCACTGTATGGTGATAATACTCTGCAGAGCGTTGTGTAGCTTTGGTATCTGACAATATGTGATCACTGTATGGTGGTAATACTCTGCAGAGCGCTGTGTAGTACTGGTATCTGACACTATATGATCACTGTATGGTGGTAATACTCTGCAGAGCGCTGTGTAGTACTAGTATCTGACACTATATGATCTCTGTATGGTGATAATACTCTGCAGAGCGTTGTGTAGCTTTGGTATCTGACACTATATGGTCACTGTATGGTGGTAATACTCTGCAGAGCGCTCTGTAGTACTGGTATCTGACACTATATGATCACTGTATGGTGATAATACTCTGCAGAGCGTTGTGTAGCTTTGGTATCTGACACTATATGATCACTGTATGGTGGTAATACTCTGCAGAGCGCTGTGTAGTTTTGGTATCTGATACTATATGATCACTGTATGGGGTAATACTCTGCAGAGCGCTGTGTAGTACTGGTATCTGACACTATATGATCACTGTATGGTGGTAATACTCTGCAGAGCGCTGTGTAGTTTTGGTATCTGACACTATATGATCACTGCATGGTGGTAATACTCTGCAGAGAGCTGTGTAGTTTTGGTATCTGACACTATATGATCACTGTATGGTGGTAATACTCTGCAGAGCGCTGTGTAGTACTGGTATCTGACACTATATGGTCACTGTATGGGGGTAATACTCTGCAGAGCGCTGTGTAGTACTGGTATCTGATACTATATGATCACTGTGTGGTGGTAATACTCTGCAGAGCGCTGTGTAGTACTGGTATCTGACACTATATGGTCACTGTATGGTGGTAATACTCTGCAGAGCGCTGTGTAGTACTGGTATCTGACACTATATGATCACTGTGTGGTGGTGGTAATACTCTGCAGAGCGCTGTATAGTACTGGTATCTGACACTATATGGTCACTGTATGGTGGTAATACTCTGCAGAGCGCTGTGTAGTACTGGTATCTGACACTATATGATCACTGTATGGTGGTAATACTCTGCAGAGCGTTGTGTAGTACTGGTATCTGACACTATATGGTCACTGTATGGTGGTAATACTCTGCAGAGAGCTGTGTAGTTTTGGTATCTGACACTATATGATCTCTGTATGGTGGTAATACTCTGCAGAGCGCTGTGTAGTACTGGTATCTGACACTATATGGTCACTGTATGGTGGTAATACTCTGCAGAGCGCTGTGTAGTACTGGTATCTGACACTATATGGTCACTGTATGGTGGTAATACTCTGCAGAGCGCTGTGTAGTACTGGTATCTGACACTATATGATCACTGTATGGTGGTAATACTCTGCAGAGCGCTGTGTAGTTTTGGTATCTGATACTATATGATCACTGTATGGTGGTAATACTCTGCAGAGCGCTGTGTAGTACTGGTATCTGACACTATATGGTCACTGTTTGGTGGTAATACTCTGCAGAGTGCTGTGTAGTACTGGTATCTGACACTATATGGTCACTGTATGGGGGTAATACTCTGCAGAGCGCTGTGTAGTACTGGTATCTGACACTATATGATCACTGTATGGTGGTAATACTCTGCAGAGTGCTGTGTAGTACTGATATCTGACACTATATGATCACTGTATGGTGGTAATACTCTGCAGAGCGCTGTGTAGTACTGGTATCTGACACTATATGATCACTGTATGGTGGTAATACTCTGCAGAGCGCTGTGTAGTACTGGTATCTGACACTATATGGTCACTGTATGGTGGTAATACTCTGCAGGGCGCTGTGTAGTACTGGTATCTGACACTATATGATCACTGTATAGTGGTAATACTCTGCAGAGTGCTGTGTAGTACTGGTATCTGACACTATATGATCACTGTATGGTGGTAATACTCTGCAGAGTGCTGTGTAGTACTGGTATCTGACACTATATGGTCACTGTATGGGGGTAATACTCTGCAGAGCGCTGTGTAGTACTGGTATCTGACACTATATGATCACTGTATGGTGGTAATACTCTGCAGAGTGCTGTGTAGTACTGATATCTGACACTATATGATAACTGTATGGTGGTAATACTCTGCAGAGCGCTGTGTAGTACTGGTATCTGACACTATATGATCACTGTATGGTGGTAATACTCTGCAGAGCGCTGTGTAGTACTGGTATCTGACACTATATGGTCACTGTATGGTGGTAATACTCTGCAGGGCGCTGTGTAGTACTGGTATCTGACACTATATGATCACTGTATAGTGGTAATACTCTGCAGAGTGCTGTGTAGTACTGGTATCTGACACTATATGATCACTGTATGGTGGTAATACTCTGCAGAGCGCTGTGTAGTACTGGTATCTGACACTATATGATCACTGTATGGGGGTAATACTCTGCAGAGCGCTGTGTAGTACTGGTATGTGACACTATATGGTCACTGTATGGTGGTAATACTCTGCAGAGAGCTGTGTAGTACTGGTATCTGATACTGTATGATCACTGTATGGTGGTAATACTCTGCAGAGCGCTGTGTAGTTCTGGTATCTGACACTATATGGTCACTGTATGGTGGTAATACTCTGCAGAGCGCTGTGTAGTACTGGTATCTGACACTATATGGTCACTGTATGGTGGTAATACTCTGCAGAGCGCTGTGTAGTACTGGTATCTGACACTATATGGTCACTGTATGGTGGTAATACTCTGCAGAGCGCTGTGTAGTACTGGTATCTGACACTATACGGTCACTGTATGGTGGTAATACTCTGCAGTGCTCTGTGTAGTACTGGTATCTGACACTATATGGTCACTGTATGGTGGTAATACTCTGCAGAGCGCTGTGTAGTACTGGTATCTGACACTATACGGTCACTGTATGGTGGTAATACTCTGCAGTGCTCTGTGTAGTACTGGTATCTGACACTATATGGTCACTGTATGGTGGTAATACTCTGCAGAGTGCTGTGTAGTACTGGTATCTGACACTATATGGTCACTGTATGGTGGTAATACTCTGCAGAGTGCTGTGTAGTACTGTATCTGACACTATATGGTCACTGTATGGTGGTAATACTCTGCAGAGTGCTGTGTAGTACTGATATATGACACTATACGGTCACTGTATGGTGGTAATAATCTGCAGAGCGCTGTGTAGTACTGGTATCTGACACTATATGATCACTGTATGGTGGTAATACTCTGCAGAGCGCTGTGTAGTACTGGTATCTGACACTATATGATCACTGTATGGTGGTAATACTCTGCAGAGCGTTGTGTAGTACTAGTATCTGACACTATATGATCTCTGTATGGTGATAATACTCTGCAGAGCGTTGTGTAGCTTTGGTATCTGACACTATATGGTCACTGTATGGTGGTAATACTCTGCAGAGAGCTGTGTAGTTCTGGTATCTGACACTATATGGTCACTGTATGGTGGTAATACTCTGCAGAGCGCTCTGTAGTACTGGTATCTGACACTATATGATCACTGTATGGTGATAATACTCTGCAGAGCGTTGTGTAGCTTTGGTATCTGACACTATATGATCACTGTATGGTGGTAATACTCTGCAGAGCGCTGTGTAGTTTTGGTATCTGATACTATATGATCACTGTATGGGGTAATACTCTGCAGAGCGCTGTGTAGTACTGATATCTGACACTATATGGTCACTGTATGGTGGTAATACTCTGCAGAGCCCTGTGTAGTACTGGTATCTGACACTATATGATCACTGTATGGTGGTAATACTCTGCAGAGCGCTGTGTAGTTTTGGTATCTGACACTATATGATCACTGCATGGTGGTAATACTCTGCAGAGAGCTGTGTAGTTTTGGTATCTGACACTATATGATCACTGTATGGTGGTAATACTCTGCAGAGCGCTGTGTAGTACTGGTATCTGACACTATATGGTCACTGTATGGGGGTAATACTCTGCAGAGCGCTGTGTAGTACTGGTATCTGATACTATATGATCACTGTGTGGTGGTAATACTCTGCAGAGCGCTGTGTAGTACTGGTATCTGACACTATATGGTCACTGTATGGTGGTAATACTCTGCAGAGCGCTGTGTAGTACTGGTATCTGACACTATATGATCACTGTGTGGTGGTGGTAATACTCTGCAGAGCGCTGGATAGTACTGGTATCTGACACTATATGGTCACTGTATGGTGGTAATACTCTGCAGAGCGCTGTGTAGTACTGGTATCTGACACTATATGATCACTGTATGGTGGTAATACTCTGCAGAGCGTTGTGTAGTACTGGTATCTGACACTATATGGTCACTGTATGGTGGTAATACTCTGCAGAGAGCTGTGTAGTTTTGGTATCTGACACTATATGATCTCTGTATGGTGGTAATACTCTGCAGAGCGCTGTGTAGTACTGGTATCTGACACTATATGGTCACTGTATGGTGGTAATACTCTGCAGAGCGCTGTGTAGTACTGGTATCTGACACTATATGGTCACTGTATGGTGGTAATACTCTGCAGAGCGCTGTGTAGTACTGGTATCTGACACTATATGATCACTGTATGGTGATAATACTCTGCAGAGCGTTGTGTAGCTTTGGTATCTGACACTATGTGATCACTGTATGGTGGTAATACTCTGCAGAGCGCTGTGTAGTACTGGTATCTGACACTATATGATCACTGTATGGTGGTAATAATCTGCAGAGCGCTGTGTAGTACTAGTATCTGACACTATATGATCTCTGTATGGTGATAATACTCTGCAGAGCGTTGTGTAGCTTTGGTATCTGACACTATATGGTCACTGTATGGTGGTAATACTCTGCAGAGAGCTGTGTAGTTCTGGTATCTGACACTATATGGTCACTGTATGGTGGTAATACTCTGCAGAGCGCTCTGTAGTACTGGTATCTGACACCATATGATCACTGTATGGTGATAATACTCTGCAGAGCGTTGTGTAGCTTTGGTATCTGACACTATATGATCACTGTATGGTGGTAATACTCTGCAGAGCGCTGTGTAGTTTTGGTATCTGATACTATATGATCACTGTATGGGGTAATACTCTGCAGAGCGCTGTGTAGTACTGGTATCTGACACTATATGATCACTGTATGGTGGTAATACTCTGCAGAGCGCTGTGTAGTTTTGGTATCTGACACTATATGATCACTGCATGGTGGTAATACTCTGCAGAGAGCTGTGTAGTTTTGGTATCTGACACTATATGATCACTGTATGGTGGTAATACTCTGCAGAGCGCTGTGTAGTACTGGTATCTGACACTATATGGTCACTGTATGGGGGTAATACTCTGCAGAGCGCTGTGTAGTACTGTATCTGATACTATATGATCACTGTGTGGTGGTAATACTCTGCAGAGCGCTGTGTAGTACTGGTATCTGACACTATATGGTCACTGTATGGTGGTAATACTCTGCAGAGCGCTGTGTAGTACTGGTATCTGACACTATATGATCACTGTGTGGTGGTGGTAATACTCTGCAGAGCGCTGTATAGTACTGGTATCTGACACTATATGGTCACTGTATGGTGGTAATACTCTGCAGAGCGCTGTGTAGTACTGGTATCTGACACTATATGATCACTGTATGGTGGTAATACTCTGCAGAGCGTTGTGTAGTACTGGTATCTGACACTATATGGTCACTGTATGGTGGTAATACTCTGCAGAGAGCTGTGTAGTTTTGGTATCTGACACTATATGATCTCTGTATGGTGGTAATACTCTGCAGAGCGCTGTGTAGTACTGGTATCTGACACTATATGGTCACTGTATGGTGGTAATACTCTGCAGAGCGCTGTGTAGTACTGGTATCTGACACTATATGGTCACTGTATGGTGGTAATACTCTGCAGAGCGCTGTGTAGTACTGGTATCTGACACTATATGATCACTGTATGGTGATAATACTCTGCAGAGCGTTGTGTAGCTTTGGTATCTGACACTATGTGATCACTGTATGGTGGTAATACTCTGCAGAGCGCTGTGTAGTACTGGTATCTGACACTATATGGTCACTGTATGGGGTAATACTCTGCAGAGTGCTGTGTAGTACTGGTATCTGACACTATATGGTCACTGTATGGTGGTAATACTCTGCAGAGCGCTTTGTAGCACTGGTATCTGACACTATATGGTCACTGTATGGTGGTAATACTCTGCAGAGTGCTGTGTAGTACTGGTATCTGACACTATATGGTCACTATATGGTGGTAATACTCTGCAGAGCGCTGTGTAGTACTGGTATCTGACACTATATGATCACTGTATGGTGGTAATACTCTGCAGAGCGCTGTGTAGTACTGGTATCTGACACTATATGATCACTGTATGGTGGTAATACTCTGCAGAGCGCTGTGTAGTTTTGGTATCTGATACTATATGATCACTGTATGGTGGTAATACTCTGCAGAGCGCTGTGTAGTACTGGTATCTGACACTATATGGTCACTGTATGGTGGTAATACTCTGCAGAGCGCTGTGTAGTACTGGTATCTGACACTATATGATCACTGTATGGTGGTAATACTCTGCAGAGCGCTGTGTAGTTTTGGTATCTGACACTATATGATCACTGCATGGTGGTAATACTCTGCAGAGCGCTGTGTAGTACTGGTATCTGACACTATATGGTCACTGTATGGTGGTAATACTCTGCAGAGTGCTGTGTAGTACTGGTATCTGACACTATATGGTCACTGTATGGGGGTAATACTCTGCAGAGCGCTGTGTAGTACTGGTATCTGATACTATATGATCACTGTGTGGTGGTAATACTCTGCAGAGCGCTGTGTAGTACTGGTATCTGACACTATATGGTCACTGTATGGTGGTAATACTCTGCAGAGCGCTGTGTAGTACTGGTATCTGACACTATATGATCACTGTATGGTGGTAATACTCTGCAGAGCGCTGTGTAGTACTGGTATCTGACACTATATGGTCACTGTATGGTGGTAATACTCTGCAGGGCGCTGTGTAGTACTGGTATCTGACACTATATGATCACTGTATGGTGGTAATACTCTGCAGAGCGCTGTGTAGTACTGGTATCTGACACTATATGATCACTGTATGGTGGTAATACTCTGCAGAGAGCTGTGTAGCACTGGTATCTGACACTATATGATCAATGTATGGTGGTAATACTCTGCAGAGTACTGTGTAGTACTGGTATCTGAGACTATAGGGTCACTGTATGGTGGTAATACTCTGCAGAGCGCTGTGTAGTTCTAGTATCTGACACTATATGATCACTGTATGGTGGTAATACTCTGCAGAGCGCTGTGTAGTACTGGTATCTGATACTGTATGATCACTGTATGGTGGTAATACTCTGCAGAGCGCTGTGTAGTTCTGGTATCTGACACTATATGATCACTGTATGGTGGTAATACTCTGCAGAGCGCTGTGTACTACTGGTATGTGACACTATATGGTCACTGTATGGTGGTAATACTCTGCAGAGAGCAGTGTAGTACTGGTATCTGATACTGTATGATCACTGTATGGTGGTAATACTCTGCAGAGCGCTGTGTAGTTCTGGTATCTGACACTATATGATCACTGTATGGTGGTAATACTCTGCAGAGCGCTGTGTAGTACTGATATCTGACACTATATGATCACTGTATGGCGGTAATACTCTGCAGAGCACTGTGTAGTACTGGTATCTGACAATATATGGTCACTGTATGGTGGTAATACTCTGCAGAGCGCAGTGTAGTACTGGTATCTGACACTATACGGTCACTGTATGGTGGTAATACTCTGCAGTGCTCTGTGTAGTACTGGTATCTGACACTATATGGTCACTGTATGGTGGTAATACTCTGCAGAGCGCTGTGTAGTACTGGTATCTGACACTATATGATCACTGTATGGTGGTAATACTCTGCAGAGTGCTGTATAGTACTGGTATCTGACACTATATGGTCACTGTATGGTGGTAATACTCTGCAGAGTGCTGTGTAGTACTGGTATCTGACACTATATGGTCACTGTATGGTGGTAATAATCTGCAGTGCGCTGTGTAGTACTGGTATCTGACACTATATGGTCACTGTATGGTGGTAATACTCTGCAGAGTGCTGTGTAGTACTGGTATCTGACACTATATGATCACTGTATGCTGGTAATAATCTGCAGTGCACTGTGTAGTACTGGTATCTGACACTATATGGTCACTGTATGGTGGTAATACTCTGCAGAGCGCTGTGTAGTACTGATATATGACACTATACGGTCACTGTATGGTGGTAATAATCTGCAGAGCGCTGTGTAGTGCTGGTATCTGACACTATATGATCACTGTATGGTGGTAATACTCTGCAGAGCGCTGTGTAGTACTGGTATCTGACACTATATGATCACTGTATGGTGGTAATACTCTGCAGAGCGCTGTGTAGTACTGGTATCTGACACTATATGATCACTGCATGGTGGTAATACTCTGCAGAGCGCTGTGTAGTACTGGTATCTGACACTATATGATCACTGTATGGTGGTAATACTCTGCAGAGCGCTGTGTAGTACTGGTATCTGACACTATATGATCTCTGTATGGTGATAATACTCTGCAGAGCGTTGTGTAGCTTTGGTATCTGACACTATATGGTCACTGTATGGTGGTAATACTCTGCAGAGAGCTGTGTAGTTCTGGTATCTGACACTATATGGTCACTGTATGGTGGTAATACTCTGCAGAGCGCTGTGTAGTACTGGTATCTGACACTATATGATCACTGTATGGTGATAATACTCTGCAGAGCGTTGTGTAGCTTTGGTATCTGACACTATATGATCACTGTATGGTGGTAATACTCTGCAGAGCGCTGTGTAGTTTTGGTATCTGATACTATATGATCACTGTATGGGGTAATACTCTGCAGAGCGCTGTGTAGTACTGGTATCTGACACTATATGATCACTGTATGGTGGTAATACTCTGCAGAGCGCTGTGTAGTTTTGGTATCTGACACTATATGATCACTGCATGGTGGTAATACTCTGCAGAGAGCTGTGTAGTTTTGGTATCTGACACTATATGATCACTGTATGGTGGTAATACTCTGCAGAGCGCTGTGTAGTACTGGTATCTGACACTATATGGTCACTGTATGGGGGTAATACTCTGCAGAGCGCTGTGTAGTACTGGTATCTGATACTATATGATCACTGTGTGGTGGTAATACTCTGCAGAGCGCTGTGTAGTACTGGTATCTGACACTATATGGTCACTGTATGGTGGTAATACTCTGCAGAGCGCTGTGTAGTACTGGTATCTGACACTATATGATCACTGTGTGGTGGTGGTAATACTCTGCAGAGTGCTGTATAGTATTGGTATCTGACACTATATGGACACTGTATGGTGGTAATACTCTGCAGAGCGCTGTGTAGTACTGGTATCTGACACTATATGATCACTGTATGGTGGTAATACTCTGCAGAGCGTTGTGTAGTACTGGTATCTGACACTATATGGTCACTGTATGGTGGTAATACTCTGCAGAGAGCTGTGTAGTACTGGTATCTGACACTATATGATCACTGTATGGTGATAATACTCTGCAGAGCGTTGTGTAGCTTTGGTATCTGACACTATGTGATCACTGTATGGTGGTAATACTCTGCAGAGCGCTGTGTAGTACTGGTATCTGACACTATATGATCACTGTATGGTGGTAATACTCTGCAGAGCGCTGTGTAGTTTTGGTATCTGATACTATATGATCACTGTATGGTGGTAATACTCTGCAGAGCGCTGTGTAGTACTGGTATCTGACACTATATGGTCACTGTATGGTGGTAATACTCTGCAGAGCGCTGTGTAGTACTGGTATCTGACACTATATGATCACTGTATGGTGGTAATACTCTGCAGAGCGCTGTGTAGTTTTGGTATCTGACACTATATGATCACTGCATGGTGGTAATACTCTGCAGAGCGCTGTGTAGTACTGGTATCTGACACTATATGGTCAATGTATGGTGGTAATACTCTGCAGAGCGCTGTGTAGTACTGGTATCTGACACTATATGGTCACTGTATGGTGGTAATACTCTGCAGAGTGCTGTGTAGTACTGGTATCTGACACTATATGGTCACTGTATGGGGGTAATACTCTGCAGAGCGCTGTGTAGTACTGGTATCTGATACTATATGATCACTGTGTGGTGGTAATACTCTGCAGAGCGCTGTGTAGTACTGGTATCTGACACTATATGGTCACTGTATGGTGGTAATACTCTGCAGAGCGCTGTGTAGTACTGGTATCTGACACTATATGATCACTGTATGGTGGTAATACTCTGCAGAGCGCTGTGTAGTACTGGTATCTGACACTATATGGTCACTGTATGGTGGTAATACTCTGCAGAGCGCTGTGTAGTACTGGTATCTGACAATATATGGTCACTGTATGGTGGTAATACTCTGCAGAGCGCTGTGTAGTACTGGTATCTGACACTATATGGTCACTGTATGGTGGTAATACTCTGCAGGGCGCTGTGTAGTACTGGTATCTGACACTATATGATCACTGTATGGTGGTAATACTCTGCAGAGTGCTGTGTAGTACTGGTATCTGACACTATATGGTCACTGTATGGTGGTAATACTCTGCAGGGCGCTGTGTAGTACTGGTATCTGACACTATATGATCACTGTATGGTGGTAATACTCTGCAGAGCGCTGTGTAGTACTGGTATCTGACACTATATGGTCACTGTATGGTGGTAATACTCTGCAGAGCGCTGTGTAGTACTGGTATCTGACAATATATGGTCACTGTATGGTGGTAATACTCTGCAGAGCGCTGTGTAGTACTAGTATCTGACACTATATGATCTCTGTATGGTGATAATACTCTGCAGAGCGTTGTGTAGCTTTGGTATCTGACACTATATGGTCACTGTATGGTGGTAATACTCTGCAGAGAGCTGTGTAGTTCTGGTATCTGACACTATATGGTCACTGTATGGTGGTAATACTCTGCAGAGCGCTGTGTAGTACTGGTATCTGACACTATATGATCACTGTATGGTGGTAATACTCTGCAGAGCGCTGTGTAGTACTGGTATCTGACACTATATGGTCACTGTATGGTGATAATACTCTGCAGAGCGTTGTGTAGCTTTGGTATCTGACACTATATGATCACTGTATGGTGGTAATACTCTGCAGAGCGCTGTGTAGTTTTGGTATCTGATACTATATGATCACTGTATGGGGTAATACTCTGCAGAGCGCTGTGTTGTACTGGTATCTGACACTATATGGTCACTGTATGGTGGTAATACTCTGCAGAGCGCTGTGTAGTACTGGTATCTGACACTATATGATCACTGTATGGTGGTAATACTCTGCAGAGCGTTGTGTAGTACTGGTATCTGACACTATATGGTCACTGTATGGTGGTAATACTCTGCAGAGAGCTGTGTAGTTTTGGTATCTGACACTATATGATCTCTGTATGGTGGTAATACTCTGCAGAGCGCTGCGTAGTACTGGTATCTGACACTATATGGTCACTGTATGGGGGTAATACTCTGCAGAGCGCTGTGTAGTTTTGGTATCTGATACTATATGATCTCTGTATGGGGGTAATACTCTGCAGAGCGCTGCGTAGTACTGGTATCTGACACTATATGGTTACTGTATGGTGGTAATACTCTGCAGAGCGCTGTGTAGTACTGGTATCTGACACTATATGGTCACTGTATGGTGGTAATACTCTGCAGAGCGCTGTGTAGTACTGGTATCTGACACTATACGGTCACTGTATGGTGGTAATAATCTGCAGAGCGCTGTGTAGTGCTGGTATCTGATACTATATGATCACTGTATGGGGTAATACTCTGCAGAGCGCTGTGTAGTACTGGTATCTGACACTATATGGTCACTGTATGGTGGTAATACTCTGCAGAGCGCTGTGTAGTACTGGTATCTGACACTATATGATCACTGTATGGTGGTAATACTCTGCAGAGCGTTGTGTAGTACTGGTATCTGACACTATATGGTCACTGTATGGTGGTAATACTCTGCAGAGAGCTGTGTAGTTTTGGTATCTGACACTATATGATCTCTGTATGGTGGTAATACTCTGCAGAGCGCTGCGTAGTACTGGTATCTGACACTATATGGTCACTGTATGGTGGTAATACTCTGCAGAGCGCTGTGTAGTACTGGTATCTGACACTATATGGTCACTGTATGGTGGTAATACTCTGCAGAGCGTTGTGTAGCTTTGGTATCTGACACTATGTGATCACTGTATGGTGGTAATACTCTGCAGAGCGCTATGTAGTACTGGTATCTGACACTATATGATCACTGTATGGTGGTAATACTCTGCAGAGCGCTGTGTAGTTTTGGTATCTGATACTATATGATCTCTGTATGGTGGTAATACTCTGCAGAGCGCTGTGTAGTACTGGTATCTGACACTATATGGTCACTGTATGGTGGTAATACTCTGCAGAGCGCTGTGTAGTACTGGTATCTGACACTATATGATCACTGTATGGTGGTAATACTCTGCAGAGCGCTGTGTAGTTTTGGTATCTGACACTATATGATCACTGCATGGTGGTAATACTCTGCAGAGCGCTGTGTAGTACTGGTATCTGACACTATATGGTCAATGTATGGTGGTAATACTCTGCAGAGTGCTGTGTAGTACTGGTATCTGACACTATATGGTCACTGTATGGGGGTAATACTCTGCAGAGCGCTGTGTAGTACTGGTATCTGATACTATATGATCACTGTGTGGTGGTAATACTCTGCAGAGCGCTGTGTAGTACTGGTATCTGACACTATATGGTCACTGTATGGTGGTAATACTCTGCAGAGCGCTGTGTAGTACTGGTATCTGACACTATATGATCACTGTATGGTGGTAATACTCTGCAGAGCGCTGTGTAGTACTGGTATCTGACACTATATGGTCACTGTATGGTGGTAATACTCTGCAGGGCGCTGTGTAGTACTGGTATCTGACACTATATGATCACTGTATGGTGGTAATACTCTGCAGAGTGCTGTGTAGTACTGGTATCTGACACTATATGGTCACTGTATGGTGGTAATACTCTGCAGAGAGCTGTGTAGCACTGGTATCTGACACTATATGATCACTGTATGGTGGTAATACTCTGCAGAGTGCTGTGTAGTACTGGTATCTGAGACTATATGGTCACTGTATGGTGGTAATACTCTGCAGAGCGCTGTGTAGTTCTAGTATCTGACACTATATGATCACTGTATGGTGGTAATACTCTGCAGAGCGCTGTGTAGTACTGGTATGTGACACTATATGGTCACTGTATGGTAGTAATACTCTGCAGAGAGCAGTGTAGTACTGGTATCTGATACTGTATGATCACTGTATGGTGGTAATACTCTGCAGAGCGCTGTGTAGTTCTGGTATCTGACACTATATGATCACTGTATGGTGGTAATACTCTGCAGAGCGCTGTGTAGTACTGGTATCTGACACTATATGGTCACTGTATGGTGGTAATACTCTGCAGAGCGCTGTGTAGTACTGGTATCTGACACTATACGGTCACTGTATGGTGGTAATACTCTGCAGTGCTCTGTGTAGTACTGGTATCTGACACTATATGGTCACTGTATGGTGGTAATACTCTGCAGAGCGGTGTGTAGTACTGGTATCTGACACTATATGATCACTGTATGGTGGTAATACTCTGCAGAGTGCTGTATAGTACTGGTATCTGACACTATATGGTCACTGTATGGTGGTAATACTCTGCAGAGTGCTGTGTAGTACTGATATATGACACTATACGGTCACTGTATGGTGGTAATAATCTGCAGAGCGCTGTGTAGTGCTGGTATCTGACACTATATGATCACTGTATGGTGGTAATACTCTGCAGAGCGCTGTGTAGTACTGGTATCTGACACTATATGATCACTGTATGGTGGTAATACTCTGCAGAGCGCTGTGTAGTACTAGTATCTGACACTATATGATCTCTGTATGGTGATAATACTCTGCAGAGCGTTGTGTAGCTTTGGTATCTGACACTATATGATCACTGTATGGTGGTAATACTCTGCAGAGCGCTGTGTAGTACTGGTATCTGAAACTATATGATCACTGTATGGTGGTAATACTCTGCAGAGAGCTGTGTAGTTCTGGTATCTGACACTATATGGTCACTGTATGGTGGTAATACTCTGCAGAGCGCTGTGTAGTACTGGTATCTGACACTATATGATCACTGTATGGTGATAATACTCTGCAGAGCGCTGTGTAGTACTGGTATCTGACACTATATGGTCACTGTATGGTGATAATACTCTGCAGAGCGCTGTGTAGTACTGGTATCTGACACTATATGGTCACTGTATGGTGGTAATACTCTGCAGAGCGCTGTGTAGTACTGGTATCTGACACTATATGGTCACTGTATGGTGGTAATACTCTGCAGAGTGCTGTGTAGTACTGGTATCTGACACTATATGGTCACTGTATGGTGGTAATACTCTGCAGAGCGCTGTGTAGTACTGGTATCTGACACTATATGGTCACTGTATGGTGGTAATACTCTGCAGAGTGCTGTGTAGCTTTGGTATCTGACACTATATGATCACTGTATGGTGGTAATACTCTGCAGAGCGCTGTGTAGTTTTGGTATCTGATACTATATGATCACTGTATGGGGTAATACTCTGCAGAGCGCTGTGTAGTACTGGTATCTGACACTATATGATCACTGTATGGTGGTAATACTCTGCAGAGCGCTGTGTAGTTTTGGTATCTGACACAATATGATCACTGCATGGTGGTAATACTCTGCAGAGCGCTGTGTAGTACTGGTATCTGACACTATATGGTCACTGTATGGTGGTAATACTCTGCAGAGTGCTGTGTAGTACTGGTATCTGACACTATATGGTCACTGTATGGTGGTAATACTCTGCAGAGAGCTGTGTAGTTTTGGTATCTGACACTATATGATCACTGTATGGTGGTAATACTCTGCAGAGCGCTGTGTAGTACTGGTATCTGACACTATATGGTCAATGTATGGTGGTAATACTCTGCAGAGCGCTGTGTAGTACTGGTATCTGACACTATATGGTCACTGTATGGGGGTAATACTCTGCAGAGCGCTGTGTAGTACTGGTATCTGACACTATATGGTCACTGTATGGGGGTAATACTCTGCAGTGTGCTGTGTAGTACTGGTATCTGATACTATATGATCACTGTATGGTGGTAATACTCTGCAGAGTGCTGTGTAGTTTTGGTATCTGACACTATATGGTCACTGTATGGTGGTAATACTCTGCAGAGTGCTGTGTAGTACTGGTATCTGACACTATATGGTCACTGTATGGTGGTAATACTCTGCAGAGCGCTGTGTAGTACTGGTATCTTACACTATATGGTCACTGTATGGTGGTAATACTCTGCAGAGCGCTGTGTAGTACTGGTATCTGACACTATATGATCACTGTATGGTGGTAATACTCTGCAGAGCGCTGTGTAGTACTTGTATCTGACACTATATGGTCACTATATGGTGGTAATACTCTGCAGAGCGCTGTGTAGTACTGGTATCTGACACTATATGGTCACTGTATGGTGGTGATACTCTGCAGGGCGCTGTGTAGTACTGGTATCTGACACTATACGGTCACTGTATGGTGGTAATACTCTGCAGAGCGCTGTGTAGTACTGGTATCTGACACTATATTGTCACTGTATGGTGGTAATACTCTGCAGAGCGCTGTGTAGTACTGGTATCTGACACTATATGATCACTGTATGGTGGTAATACTCTGCAGAGTGCTGTGTAGTACTGGTATCTGACACTATATGATCTCTGTATGGTGGTAATACTCTGCAGAGCGCTGTGTAGTACTGGTATCTGACACTATATGGTCACTGTATGGTGGTAATACTCTGCAGAGTGCTGTGTAGTACTGGTATCTGACACTATATGGTCACTGTATGGTGGTAATACTCTGCAGAGCGCTGTGTAGTACTGGTATCTGACACTATATAGTCACTGTATGGTGGTAATACTCTGCAGAGTGCTGTGTAATACTGGTATCTGACACTATATGGTCACTGTATGGTGGTAATACTCTGCAGAGAGCTGTGTAGTACTGGTATCTGACACTATATGGTCACTGTATGGTGGTAATACTCTGTAGAGTGCTGTGTAGTACTGGTATCTGACACTATATGGTCACTGTATGGTGGTAATAATCTGCAGAGTGCTGTGTAATACTGGTATCTGACACTATATGGTCACTGTATGGTGGTAATACTCTGCAGAGAGCTGTGTAGTACTGGTATCTGACACTATATGATCACTGTGTGGTGGTGGTAATACTCTGCAGAGCGCTGTATAGTACTGGTATCTGACACTATATGGTCACTGTATGGTGGTAATACTCTGCAGAGCGCTGTGTAGTACTGGTATCTGACACTATATGACCACTGTATGGTGGTAATACTCTGCAGAGCGCTGTGTAGTACTGGTGTCTGACACTATATGGTCACTGTATGGTGGTAATACTCTGCAGAGAGCGGTGTAGTTTTGGTATCTGACACTATATGATCTCTGTATGGTGGTAATACTCTGCAGAGCGCTGTGTAGTACTGTTATCTGACACTATATGGTCACTGTATGGTGGTAATACTCTGCAGAGCGCTGTGTAGTCCTGGTATCTGACACTATATGGTCACTGTATGGTGGTAATACTCTGCAGAGCGCTGTGTAGTACTGGTATCTGACACTATATGGTCACTGTATGGTGGTAATACTCTGCAGAGCGCTGTGTAGTACTGGTATCTGACACTATATGATCACTGTATGGTGGTAATACTCTGCAGAGCGCTGTGTAGTACTGGTGTCTGACACTATATGGTCACTGTATGGTGGTAATACTCTGCAGAGTGCTGTGTAGTACTGGTATCTGACACTATATGGTCACTGTATGGTGGTAATACTCTGCAGAGCGCTGTGTAGTACTGGTATCTGACACTATATGGTCACTGTATGGTGGTAATAGTCTGCAGAGCGCTGTGTAGTACTGGTATTCGACACTATATTGTCACTGTATGGTGGTAATACTCTGCAGAGCGCTGTGTAGTACTGGTATCTGACACTATATGGTCACAGTATGGTGGTAATACTCTGCAGAGCGCTGTGTAGTACTGGTATCTGACACTATATGATCTCTGTATGGTGGTAATACTCTGCAGAGCGCTGTGTAGTACTGGTATCTGACATTATATGGTCACTGTATGGTGGGAATACTCTGCAGAGCGCTGTGTAGTACTGGTATCTGACACTATATGGTCACTGTATGGTGGTAATACTCTGCAGAGCGCTGTGTAGTACTGGTATCTGACACTATATGGTCACTGTATGGTGGTAATACTCTGCAGAGTGCTGTGTAATACTGGTATCTGACACTATATGGTCACTGTATGGGGTAATACTCTGCAGAGCGCTGTGTAGTACTGGTATCTGACACTATATGGTCACAGTATGGTGGTAATACTCTGCAGAGCGCTGTGTAGTACTGGTATCTGACACTATATGGTCACTGTATGGTGGTAATACTCTGCAGAGCGCTGTGTAGTTCTGGTATCTGACACTATATGATCACTGTATGGTGGTAATGCTCTGCAGAGCGCTGTGTAGTACTGGTATCTGACACTATATGATCACTGTATGGTGGTAATACTCTGCAGAGTGCTGTGTAGTACTGGTATCTGACACTATATGGTCACTGTATGGTGGTAATACTCTGCAGAGTGCTGTGTAGTACTGGTATATGACACTATATGATCACTGTATGGTGGTAATACTCTGCAGAGCGCTGTGTAGTACTGGTATCTGACACTATATGATCACTGTATGGGGTAATACTCTGCAGAGCGCTGTGTAGTACTGGTATCTGACACTATATGGTCACAGTATGGTGGTAATACTCTGCAGAGTGCTGTGTAGTACTGGTATCTGACACTATACGGTCACTGTATGGTGGTAATAATCTGCAGAGCGCTGTGTAGTACTGGTATCTGACACTATATGATCACTGTATGGTGGTAATACTCTGCAGAGCGCTGTGTAGTACTGGTATCTGACACTATACGGTCACTGTATGGTGGTAATACTCTGCAGTGCTTTGTGTAGTACTGGTATCTGACACTATATGGTCACTGTATGGTGGTAATACTCTGCAGAGCGCTGTGTAGTACTGGTATCTGACACTATATGATCACTGTATGGTGGTAATACTCTGCAGAGTGCTGTGTAGTACTGGTATCTGACACTATATGGTCACTGTATGGTGGTAATACTCTGCAGAGCGCTGTGTAGTACTGGTATCTGACACTATATAGTCACTGTATGGTGGTAATACTCTGCAGAGTGCTGTGTAATACTGGTATCTGACACTATATGGTCACTGTATGGTGGTAATACTCTGCAGAGAGCTGTGTAGTACTGGTACCTGACACTATATGGTCACTGTATGGTGGTAATACTCTGCAGAGTGCTGTGTAGTACTGGTATCTGACACTATATGGTCACTGTATGGTGGTAATACTCTGCAGAGCGCTGTGTAGTACTGGTATCTGACATTATATAGTCACTGTATGGTGGGAATACTCTGCAGAGCGCTGTGTAGTACTGGTATCTGACACTATATGGTCACTGTATGGTGGTAATACTCTGCAGAGCGCTGTGTAGTTCTGGTATCTGACACTATATGATCACTGTACGGTGGTAATGCTCTGCAGAGCGCTGTGTAGTACTGGTATCTGATACTATATGATCACTGTATGGTGGTAATACTCTGCAGAGCGCTGTGTAGTACTGGTATCTGACACTATATGGTCACTGTATGGTGGTAATACTCTGCAGAGCGCTGTGTAGTACTGGTATCTGACACTATATAGTCACTGTATGGTGGTAATACTCTGCAGAGTGCTGTGTAATACTGGTATCTGACACTATATGGTCACTGTATGGTGGTAATACTCTGCAGAGAGCTGTGTAGTACTGGTACCTGACACTATATGGTCACTGTATGGTGGTAATACTCTGCAGAGTGCTGTGTAGTACTGGTATCTGACACTATATGGTCACTGTATGGTGGTAATACTCTGCAGAGCGCTGTGTAGTACTGGTATCTGACATTATATAGTCACTGTATGGTGGTAATACTCTGCAGAGTGCTGTGTAGTACTGGTATCTGACACTATATGGTCACTGTATGGTGGTAATACTCTGCAGAGCGCTGTGTAGTTCTGGTATCTGACACTATATGATCACTGTACGGTGGTAATGCTCTGCAGAGCGCTGTGTAGTACTGGTATCTGATACTATATGATCACTGTATGGTGGTAATACTCTGCAGAGCGCTGTGTAGTACTGGTATCTGACACTATATGGTCACTGTATGGTGGTAATACTCTGCAGAGTGCTGTGTAGTTCTGGTATCTGACACTATATGGTCCTTGTATGGTGGTAATACTCTGCAGAGTGCTGTGTAGTACTGGTATCTGACACTATATGGTCACAGTATGGTGGTAATACTCTGCAGAGCGCTGTGTAGTACTGGTATCTGACACTATATGATCTCTGTATGGTGGTAATACTCTGCAGAGCGCTGTGTAGTACTGGTATCTGACACTATATGGTCACTGTATGGTGGTAATACTCTGCAGAGCGCTGTTTAGTTCTGGTATCTGACACTATATGATCACTGTATGGTGGTAATACTCTGCAGAGCGCTGTGTAGTACTGTATCTGACACTATATGGTCACTGTATGGTGGTAATACTCTGCAGAGCGCTGTGTAGTATTGGTATCTGACACTATATGATCACTGTATGGTGGTAATACTCTGCAGAGCGCTGTGTAGTACTGGTATCTGACACTATATGGTCACTGTATGGTGGTAATACTCTGCAGGGCGCTGTGTAGTACTGGTATCTGACACTATATGGTCACTGTATGGTGGTAATACTCTGCAGAGCGCTGTGTAGTACTGGTATCTAACACTATATGGTCACTGTATGGTGGTAATACTCTGCAGAGTGCTGTGTAGTACTAGTATCTAGCACTAACTACAGTGTACTTAATAGGTGGCACTAACTACAGGGAACTATATAGGGGCCCTATCTACATGGAATGTGTCAGTGGGCACTATCTACAAGGAATGCTACAAGGGACGCTACAGGGGGCACTTTCTACAGGGAATTCGTCAGTGGGCACTATTTACAAGGAATGCTACAAGGGACACTACAGGGGGCACTATCTACGGGGAACACCACGGGGGGCACTATCTACAAGGAACGGCACAGGGGGTACTATAAAGGTTAGGCCACATGGGGCGCTATCTACAGCAAATGCCGCAGTGGTCTCTATCTACAAGGAATGCCACGGGGGGCCCTATCTACGGGGATTGCTACAGGGGGCCCTATCTACATGGATCGCTATAGGGGGCACTGTGTACAGGGAATGCTACAAGTGGCCCTATCTACAGGGGATGCTCATGGGGGCCCTATCCGCATGGGATGCTACAGGGGGCCCTATCAACATGGGATGCTACTGTCTACAGAGGGCTCTATTAGGAGCCCTGTCTACAGAGGGCTCTACGGGAAGCAGTATCTACAGAGGGCTCTATGAGGGGCACATTCATGATGGGGATCTATGAGGAGCACTATATACAGGGGGCACGGTGTTTGTGTGCGTGTGTGTGTGTGTGTGTGTGTGTGTGTGTGTGTGTGTGTGGTACATTACTTTACAGTGTTTGATACAATTTTATTCATGGGCACAGTGTATGATGCTATTATATTTAGGAGCATAGAGTGTGGCACCATGAGAGTTTTCTCTTTATACTTTATATATGTATTGAGCTTTGTTCTGGTGATGTATATATGTACTGAGCTTGGTTCTGGTATTGTATTTATGTACTAAGATTGGTTCTGATGCTGTATATATGTGCTGAGCATTGTTCTGGTGCTGTATATATATGTACTGAGCTTGGTTCTGGTGCTGTATATATGTACTAAGCTTTGCTCTGGTGCTGTATATATGTATTGAGCTTGGTTCTGGGGCTGTATATATGTACTGAGCTTTGTTCTGGTGCTGTATATATATGCTGAGCTTGGTTCTGGTGCTGTATATATGTACTGAGCTTTGTTCTGTTACTGTATATATATGTACTAAGCTTTGTTCTGGTGCAGTATATTTGTACTGAGCTTGGTTCTGGTTTTGTATTTATGTACTGAGCCTGGTTCTGGTGTTATATTTATGTACTGAGCTTTGTTCTGGTGCTGTATTTATATACTTAGCTTTGTTCTGGTGCTGTATATATGTACTGAGCTTTGTTCTGGTGCTGTATTTATGTACTGAGCTTTGTTCTGATGCTGTATATTTGTACTGAGCTTGGTTCTGGTTTTGTATTTATGTACTGAGCCTGGTTCTGTTGTTATATTTATGTACTGAGCTTTGTTCTGGTGCTGTATTTATATACTTAGCTTTGTTCTGGTGCTGTATATATGTACTGAGCTTGGTTCTGGTGCTGTATTTATGTACTGAGCTTTGTTCTGATGCTGTATATATGTACTGAGCTTGGTTCAGGTGTTTGTATATATGTACTGAGCTTGATTCTGGTGCTGTATTTATGTAATGAGCTTTGTTCTGGTGCTGTATATATGTACTAAACTTGGTTCTGGTGTTTGTATATATGTACTGAGCTTGATTTTGGTGCTGTATATATGTACTGAGGTTTGTTCTGGTGCTGTATAAATGTGTACTAAGCTTGGTTGTTGTGCTTTATATATGTACGGAGCTTTCTTCTGGTACTGTATATATGCACTGAGCTTGGTTCTCACACAGTATATATGTACTGAACTTGGTTCTGGTGTTGTATTTATGTACTGATATTGGTTCTGGTGTTATATTTATGTATTGTGCTTTGTTCTGGTGTTATATATGTACTGAGCTTTGTTCTGGTGCTGTAAATATGTACTGAGCTTTGTTCTGGTACTGTATATATGTGCTGAGCTTGGTTCTCGCACAGAATATATGTACTGAACTTGGTTCTGGTGTTGTATTTATGTACTGAGCTTGGTTCTGGTGTTATATTTATGTACTGAGCTTGGTTCTGGTGCTGTATTTATGTACTTAGCTTTGTTCTGGTGCTGTATATATGTACTGAGCTTTGTTCTGGTGCTGTATTTATGTAATGAGCTTGGTTCTGATGCTGTATATATGTAATGAGCTTGGTTCTGATGCTGTATATATGTACTGAGCTTGGTTCTGGTGTTTGTATATATGTACTGAGCTTGATTCTGGTGCTGTATTTATGTACTGAGCTTTCTTCTGGTAATGTATATATGTACTGAGCTTGGTTCTCGCACAGTATATATGTACTGAACTTGATTCTGGTGTTGTATTTATGTACTGATATTGGTTCTGGTGTTATATTTATGTACTGTGCTTCTGGTGATATATATGTAATGAGCTTTGTTCTGGTGCTGTATTTATGTACTGAGCTTTGTTCTGGTGCTGTATAAATGTACTGAGCTTGGTTCTAGGGATGTATATATGTAATGAGCTTTGTTCTGGTGCTGTATATAAGTACTGAGCTTTGTTCTGGTGCAGAATTTATGTACTGAGCTTTGTTCTGGTGCTGTATATATGTACTGAGCTTGGTTCTGGTGTTGTACTTATGTACTGAGCTTTGTTCTGGTGTTGTATTTATGTACTGAGCTTGGTTCTGGTGTTGTATTTATGTACTGAGCTTTGTTCTGGTGCTGTATTTATGTACTGAGCTTGGTTCTGGTGCTGTATATATGTACTGAGTGCAACGTCTGTAGTAGCTGACCGCGAACTCCTTCTGACGCCCTACTCTCCAGAGATGTCTGCACATGCGGCCGTCTTATTCCACAGTGACCACCAGGGTGTGCTCATGAGCTCAGTCCAGCCTTGGAGTGCACACAGGTGTGAGATTAAGCTGATTGCTCCCAGAGCACACTGGACTATAAGAAGGGCTCTTCCCCTTCATGCCTTGCCTGAGCCTTGTTGTCGTTATCCTAGTATGTCTATGCAAATGGTCTCCCTTGTGTTTTCCAGTTCCCAGTGTTCCCCGTTCCTGCTACCTGTAACCTGTATCCCGTGGTATCCTGGTCAAGTGCCGTGTTGAGCTGAAGTCATGCTGTTCTGTGTACCATGCCTGTCCTGCTACACCACGCCTGGTGCCTGCCTACAGACTGTGACCTGTGTCCTGTTGGCCAGCTGCCATACCATCCAAGCGGTATGGTCCAGTGGGTCCACATACCCAACATGACACTGAGCTTTGTTCTGGTGCAGTATTTATGTACTGAGCTTCGTTCTGGTGCTGTATATATGTACTGAGCTTGATTTTGGTGTTTTATAAATATACTGAGCTTTGTTCTGGTGCTGTATATATGTACTGAGCTTGGTTCTGGTACTGTATAGATGTATGATCTTTGTTCTGGTGTTGTAAATATGTACTGAGTTTGGATCTGATTCTGTATTTATGTACTGAGCTTTGTTCTGGTGTTGTATTTATGTACTGAGCTTGATTCTGGTGCTGTATAGATGTATGATCTTTGTTCTGGTGTTATAAATATGTACTGAGTTTGGATCTGATTCTGTATTTATGTACTGAGCTTTGTTCTGGTGTTGTATATATGTACTGAGCTTGCTTCGAGTGTTGTATTTATGTACTGATCTTGGTTCTCTTGTTGTATATGTGTAACGAGCTTGGTTCAGGTTCTGTATTTATGTTCTGAGCTTTGTTCTGGTTCTGTATTTATGTTCTGAGCTTGGTTCTGGTGATGTATATATATACTGAGCTTTGTTCTGGTGCTGTATATATGTATTGAGCTTGGTCTGGTGCTGTATATATGCACTGAGCTTTGTTCTGGTATTGTATTTATGTACTGAACTTGGTTCTGGTTTTGTATATATGTACTGAGCTTGTTTTTGGTGCTGTATAACACTGCTGCCATCTGCAAGTGATGGCGCGGACACAGCCTTTAGATATATTATTTTGAGAAAAATTTATAACAACGATATTATAATTATCATTATGGGGACTTCCATCCAACATAATATTCTTTTTCCCTGAAAATCCGGCATTCGTTGCAAATAATTCGCAGCAAATACAGTAGCAGCAAAGTGGATGAGATAAAACAAATCTCCTCCACACACTGCGCAAATACTGAGCGGAAAAACGCTCTATCTATCTATCTATCTATCTATCTATCTATCTATCTATCTATCTATCTATCTATCTATCTATCTATCTATCTATCTCATATATATCTATCTATCTAATCTATCAATTCATATCTATCGGAGAAAGCTCCTGATTTTTAGCCGTTTTTTAAGCAACTTGCGTTTTTTCACAGCGTTTTTTGCTGACGTTTTTGGAGCTGTTTTTCTATAGAGTTAATGGAAAACGGCTCCAAAAACGGCTCAAGAAGTGACCTGCACTACTTTTTCGCGGCAGTTTTTTATGGGTCCATATTTCCAAATGGCCGAGTAAGAGAACGCCCCATCGGAACAAAACACAGTTTTTCCTATTAAAATCAATGGGCAAATGTTTGGACACTTTTCCGACACTTTTCGGCCGTTTTCGACCCGAAAATTGGCCAAAAATAAGCCGTGTGAACATACCCTAAGATGTCGCTTACAAGTTTTGTTCTGTTTCATGTGAGATCTGCAGCTGTTTTGTTTTGGGCTGATAAATGTTCCCATTACACACCAGCTGTGCCAGTCATTTGCCTGAAATCTGTAATAATTCAGTTTGATTGTTTGCATAAATCATGTTAATGTTTATTTCATATAGTAACAAATGTATTAATTGATTTTGCCCAAATGGAAAAGTGGAGAAGATAAGGAAACAGCCATAATATCATATTGTCAAATATACTCCAGACAGGTTTCTATTATGTTACAGTAATTTTACTGCATGTGTCAAAACATTACAATAATATCAATCATAATCCGGCAATAAACCAGCTCTACATATATAATTATATACAGGAGATACCCAGGTTATACCAGCATGTTCCATATCACTATATACAAGAAGATGTATAACTTATACCAGCTGTACATATATAATTATATACAGAAGATACCCAGGTTATACCAGCATGCTCCATATCACTATATACAAGAAGATGTATAACTTATACCAGCTATACATATATAATTATATACAGAAGATACCCAGGTTATACCAGCATGCTCCATATCACTATATACAAGAAGATGTATAACTTATACCAGCTGTACATATATAATTATATACAGAAGATACCCAGGTTATACCAGCATGCTCCATATCACTATATACAAGAAGATGTATAACTTATACCAGCTGTACATATATAATTATATACAGGAAATAACCAGGTTATACCAGAATGCTCCATATCACTATATACAAGAAGATGTATAACTTATACCAGCTGTACATATATAATTATATACAGAAGATACCCAGGTTATACCAGCATGCTCCATATCACTATATACAAGAAGATGTATAACTTATACCAGCTGTACATATATAATTATATACAGAAGATACCCAGGTTATACCAGCATGCTCCATATCACTATATACATAAAGATATGTAACTTACACCAGCTGTACATATATAATTATATA
>NW_027462093.1:37500-47201 GCF_050947455.1 Rhinoderma darwinii
TATACCAGCATGCTCCATATCACTATATACAAGAAGATGTACAACTTATACCAGCTGTACATATATAATTATATACAGAGGGTACCCAGGTTATACCAGCATGCTCCATATCACTATATACAAGAAGATGTACAACTTATACCAGCTGTACATATATAATTATATACAGAAGATACCCAGGTTATACCAGCATGCTCCATATCACTATATACAAGAAGATGTATAACTTATACCAGCTGTACATGTATAATTATATACAGAAGATACCCAGGTTATACCAGCATGCTCCATATCACTATATACAAAAAGATGTATAACTTATACCAGCTGTACATATATAATTATATACAGGAGATACCCAAGTTATACGAGCATGCTCCATATCACTATATATAAGAAGATGTATAACTTATACCAGCTGCACTATATACAAGAAGATGTATAACTTATACCAGCTGTACATATATAATTATATACAGAGGGTACCCAGGTTATACCAGCATGCTCCATATCACTATATACAAAAAGATGTATAACTTATACCAGCTGTACATATATAATTATATACAAGAGATACCCAAGTTATACGAGCATGCTCCATATCACTATATATAAGAAGATGTATAACTTATACCAGCTGCACTATATACAAGAAGATGTATAACTTATACCAGCTGTACATATATAATTATATACAGAAGATACCCAGGTTATACCAGCATGCTCCATATCTCTATATACTAGAAGATGTACAACTTATACCAGCTGTACAGATATAATTATATACAGAAGATACCCAGGTTATACCAGCATGCTCCATATCACTATATACAAGAAGATGTATAACTTATACCAGCTGTACATATATAATTATATACAGTAGATACCCAGGTTATACCAGCATGCTCCATATCACTATATACAGGAAGATGTATACCTTATACCAGCTGTACATATATAATTATATACAGAAGATACCTAGGTTATACCAGCATTCTCCATATCACTATATACAAGAAGATATATAACTTATACCAGCTGCACATATATAATTATATACAGAAGAATCCCAGGTTATACCAACATGCTCCATATCACTATATACAAGAAGATGTATAACTTATAACAGCTGCACATATATAATTATATACAGAAGATACCCAGGTTATACCAGCATGCTCCATATCACTATATACAAGAAGATGTATAACTTATACCAGCTGTACACATATAATTATATACAGAAGATACCCAGGTTATACCAGCATGCTCCATATCACTATATACAAAAAGATGTATAACTTATACCAGCTGTACATATATAATTATATACAGGAGATACCCAGGTTATACCAGCATGCTCCATATTACTATATACAGGAAGATGTATAACTTATATCAGCTGTACATATATAATTATATACAGAATATACCCAGGTTATACCAGCATGCTCCATATCACTATATACAAGAAGATATATAACTTATACCAGCTGTACATATATAATTATATACAGAAGATACCCAGGTTATACCAGGATGCTCCATATCACTATATACAAGAAGATGTATAACTTATACCAGCTGTACATATATAATTATATACAGGAGACACCCAGGTTATACCAGCATGCTCCATATCACTATATACAGGAAGATGTATAACTTATACCAGCTGTACATATATAATTATATACAGAAGATACCCAGGTTATACCAGCATGCTCCATATCACTATATACAAGAAGATGTATAACTTATACCAGCTATACATATATAATTATATACAGAAGATACCCAGGTTATACCAGCATGCTCCATATCATTATATACAAGAAGATGTATAACTTATACCAGCTGTACATATATAATTATATACAGAAGATACCCAGGTTATACCAGCATGCTCCATATCACTATATACAAGAAGATGTATAACTTATACCAGCTGTACATATATAATTATATACAGGAAATACCCAGGTTATACCAGAATGCTCCATATCACTATATACAAGAAGATGTATAACTTATACCAGCTGTACATATATAATTATATACAGAAGATACCCAGGTTATACCAGCATGCTCCATATCACTATATACAAGAAGATGTATAACTTATACCAGCTGTACACATATAATTATATACAGAAGATACCCAGGTTATACCAGCATGCTCCATATCACTATATACAAAAAGATGTATAACTTATACCAGCTGTACATATATAATTATATACAGGAGATACCCAGGTTATACCAGCATGCTCCATATTACTATATACAGGAAGATGTATAACTTATATCAGCTGTACATATATAATTATATACAGAATATACCCAGGTTATACCAGCATGCTCCATATCACTATATACAAGAAGATATATAACTTATACCAGCTGTACATATATAATTATATACAGAAGATACCCAGGTTATACCAGGATGCTCCATATCACTATATACAAGAAGATGTATAACTTATACCAGCTGTACATATATAATTATATACAGGAGACACCCAGGTTATACCAGCATGCTCCATATCACTATATACAGGAAGATGTATAACTTATACCAGCTGTACATATATAATTATATACAGAAGATACCCAGGTTATACCAGCATGCTCCATATCACTATATACAAGAAGATGTATAACTTATACCAGCTATACATATATAATTATATACAGAAGATACCCAGGTTATACCAGCATGCTCCATATCACTATATACAAGAAGATGTATAACTTATACCAGCTGTACATATATAATTATATACAGAAGATACCCAGGTTATACCAGCATGCTCCATATCACTATATACAAGAAGATGTATAACTTATACCAGCTGTACATATATAATTATATACAGGAAATACCCAGGTTATACCAGAATGCTCCATATCACTATATACAAGAAGATGTATAACTTATACCAGCTGTACATATATAATTATATACAGAAGATACCCAGGTTATACCAGCATGCTCCATATCACTATATACAAGAAGATGTATAACTTATACCAGCTGTACATATATAATTATATACAGAAGATACCCAGGTTATACCAGCATGCTCAATATCACTATATACATGAAGATATGTAACTTACACCAGCTGTACATATATAATTATATACAGAAGATACCCAGGTTATACCAGCAGGCTCCATATCACTATATACAAGAAGATGTATAACTTATACCAGCTGTACATATATAATTATATACAGGAGATACCCAGGTTATACCAGCATGCTTCATATCACTATATACAATAAGATGAATAACTTATACCAGCTGCACTATATACAAGAAGATGTATAACTTATACGAGCTGTACATATATAATTATATACAGGAGATACCCAGGTTATACCAGCACGTTCCATATCACTATATACAAGAAGATGTATAACTTATACCAGCTGTACATATATAATTATATACAGGAGACACCCAGGTTATACCAGCATGTTCCATATCACTGTATACAAGAAGATGTACAACTTATACCAGCTCTACATATATAATTATATACAGGAGATACCCAGGTTATACCAGCATGCTCCATATCACTATATACAAGAAGATGTATAACTTATACCAGCTGTACATATATAATTATATACAGAAGATACCCAGGTTATACCAGCATGCTCCATATCACTATATACAAGAAGATGTATAACTTATACCAGCTGTACATATATAATTATATACAGAAGATGCCCAGTTTATACCAGCATGCTCCATATCACTATATACAAGAAGATGTGTAACTTATACCAGCTGTACATATATAATTATATACAGAAGATACCCAGGTTATACCAGCATGCTCCATATCACTATATACAAGAAGATGTATAACTTATACCAGCTGTACATATATAATTATATACAGAAGATGCCCAGGTTATACCAGCATGCTCCATATCACTATATACAAGAAGATGTGTAACTTATACCAGCTGTACATATATAATTATATACAGAAGATACCCAGGTTATACCAGCATGCTCCATATCACTATATACAAGAAGATGTATAACTTATACCAGCTGTACATATATAATTATATACAGAAGATACCCAGGTTATACCAGCATGCTCCATATCACTATATACAAGAAGATATATAACTTATACCAGTTGTACATATATAATTATATACAGAAGATACCCAGGTTATACCAGCATGCTCCATATCACTATATACAAGAAGATGTATAACTTATACCAGCTGTACATATATAATTATATACAGAATATACCCAGGTTATACCAGCATGCTCCATATCACTATATACAAGAAGATATATAACTTATACCAGCTGTACATATATAATTATATACAGAAGATACCCAGGTTATACCAGCATGCTCCATATCACTATATACAAGAAGATGTATAACTTATACCAGCTGTACATATATAATTATATACAGGAGACACCCAGGTTATACCAGCATGCTCCATATCACTATATACAGGAAGATGTATAACTTATACCAGCTGTACATATATAATTATATACAGAAGATACCCAGGTTATACCAGCATGCTCCATATCACTATATACAAGAAGATGTATAACTTATACCAGCTATACATATATAATTATATACAGAAGATACCCAGGTTATACCAGCATGCTCCATATCACTATATACAAGAAGATGTATAACTTATACCAGCTGTACATATATAATTATATACAGAAGATACCCAGGTTATACCAGCATGCTCCATATCACTATATACAAGAAGATGTATAACTTATACCAGCTGTACATATATAATTATATACAGGAAATAACCAGGTTATACCAGAATGCTCCATATCACTATATACAAGAAGATGTATAACTTATACCAGCTGTACATATATAATTATATACAGAAGATACCCAGGTTATACCAGCATGCTCCATATCACTATATACAAGAAGATGTATAACTTATACCAGCTGTACATATATAATTATATACAGAAGATACCCAGGTTATACCAGCATGCTCCATATCACTATATACATAAAGATATGTAACTTACACCAGCTGTACATATATAATTATATACAGAAGATACCCAGGTTATACCAGCAGGCTCCATATCACTATATACAAGAAGATGTATAACTTATACCAGCTGTACATATATAATTATATACAGAAGATACCGAGGTTATACCAGCATGCTCCTTATCACTATATACAAGAAGATGTATAACTTATACCAGCTGTACATATATAATATATACATAAGATACCCAGGTTATACCAGCATGCTCCATATCACTATATACAAGAAGATGTATAACTTTTACCAGCTGTACATATATAATTATATACAGAAGATGCCCAGGTTATACCAGCATGCTCCATATCACTATATACAAGAAGATGTATAACTTATACCAGCTGTACATATATAATTATATACAGAAGATACCCAGGTTATACCAGCATGCTCCATATCACTATATACAAGAAGATGTATAACTTATACCAGCTGTACATATATAATTATATACAGAAGATGCCCAGGTTATACCAGCATGCTCCATATCACTATATACAAGAAGATGTATAACTTATACCAGCTGTACATATATAATTATATACAGGAAATAACCAGGTTATACCAGAATGCTCCATATCACTATATACAAGAAGATGTATAACTTATACCAGCTGTACATATATAATTATATACAGAAGATACCCAGGTTATACCAGCATGCTCCATATCACTATATACAAGAAGATGTATAACTTATACCAGCTGTACATATATAATTATATACAGAAGATACCCAGGTTATACCTGCATGCTCCATATCACTATATACATAAAGATATGTAACTTACACCAGCTGTACAAATATAATTATATACAGAAGATACCCAGGTTATACCAGCAGGCTCCATATCACTATATACAAGAAGATGTATAACTTATACCAGCTGTACATATATAATTATATACAGAAGATACCGAGGTTATACCAGCATGCTCCTTATCACTATATACAAGAAGATGTATAACTTATACCAGCTGTACATATATAATATATACATAAGATACCCAGGTTATACCAGCATGCTCCATATCACTATATACAAGAAGATGTATAACTTTTACCAGCTGTACATATATAATTATATACAGAAGATGCCCAGGTTATACCAGCATGCTCCATATCACTATATACAAGAAGATGTATAACTTATACCAGCTGTACATATATAATTATATACAGAAGATACCCAGGTTATACCAGCATGCTCCATATCACTATATACAAGAAGATGTATAACTTATACCAGCTGTACATATATAATTATATACAGAAGATGCCCAGGTTATACCAGCATGCTCCATATCACTATATACAAGAAGATGTGTAACTTATACCAGCTGTACATATATAATTATATACAGGAGATACCCAGGTTATACCAGCATGCTCCATATCACTATATACAAGAAGACGTATAACTTATACCAGCTGTACATATATAATTATATACAGGAGATACCCAGGTTATACCAGCATGCTCCATATCACTATATACAAGAAGACGTATAACTTATACCAGCTGTACATATATAATTATATACAGAAGATATCCAGGTTAATACCAGCATGCTCCATATCACTATATACAAGAAGATGTATAACTTATACCAGCTGTACATATATAATTATATACAGAAGATACCCAGGTTATACCAGCATGCTCCATATCACTATATACAAGAAGATGTATAACTTATACCAGCTGTACATATATAATTATATACAGAAGATACCCAGGTTATACCAGCATGCTCCATATCACTATATACAAGAAGATATATAACTTATACCAGTTGTGCATATATAATTATATACAGAAGATACCCAGGTTATACCAGCATGCTCCATATCACTATATACAAGAAGATGTATAACTTATACCAGCTGTACATATATAATTATATACAGAATATACCCAGGTTATACCAGCATGCTCCATATCACTATATACAAGAAGATGTATAACTTATACCAGCTGTACATATATAATTATATACAGAAGATACCCAGGTTATACCAGCATGCTCCATATCACTATATACAAGAAGATGTATAACTTATACCAGCTGTACATATATAATTATATACAGAAGATACCCAGGTTATACCAGCATGCTCCATATCACTATATACAAGAAGATATATAACTTATACCAGCTGCACATATATAATTATATACAGAAGAATCCCAGGTTATACCAACATGCTCCATATCACTATATACAAGAAGATGTATAACTTATACCAGCTGCACATATATAATTATATACAGAAGATACCCAGGTTATACCAGCATGCTCCATATCACTATATACCAGAAGATGTATAACTTATACCAGCTGTACATATATAATAATATACAGAAGATACCCAGGTTATACCAGCATGCTCCATATTGCTATATACAAGAAGATGTATAACTTATATCAGCTGTACATATATAATTATATACAGAATATACCCAGGTTATACCAGCATGCTCCACATCACTATATACAAGAAGATGTATAACTTATACCAGCTGCACTATATACAAGAAGATGTATAACTTATACCAGCTGTACATATATAATTATATACAGGAGACACCCAGGTTATACCAGCATGCTCCATCTCATTATATACAGAAGATATATACTTATATCAGCTGTATATATATATATATAATTATATACAGGGGATACCCAGGTTATACCAGCATGCTCCATATCACTATATACAAGATGTATAACTTATACCAGCTGTACATATATAATTATATACAGAAGATACCCAGGTTATACCAGCATGCTCCATATCACTATATACAAGAAGATGTATAACTTATACCAGTTGTACATATATAATTATATACAGAATTTGCCCAGGTTATACCAGCATGCTCCATATCACTATATACAAGAAGATGTATAACTTATACCAGCTGTACATATATAATTATATACAGGAGATACCCAGGTTATACCAGCATGCTCCATATCACTATATACAAGAAGATGTACAACTTATACCAGCTGTACATATATAATTATATACAGAGGGTACCCAGGTTATACCAGCATGCTCCATATCACTATATACTAGAAGATGTGCAACTTATACCAGCTGTACATATATAATTATATACAGGAGATACCCAGGTTATACCAGCATGCTCCATATCACTATATACAAGAAGATGTATAACTTATACCAGCTGTACATGTATAATTATATACAGAAGATACCCAGGTTATACCAGCATGCTCCATATCACTATATACAAAAAGATGTATAACTTATACCAGCTGTACATATATAATTATATACAGGAGATACCCAAGTTATACGAGCATGCTCCATATCACTATATATAAGAAGATGTATAACTTATACCAGCTGCACTATATACAAGAAGATGTATAACTTATACCAGCTGTGCATATATAATTATATACAGAAGATACCCAGGTTATACCAGCATGCTCCATATCACTATATACAAGAAGATGTATAACTTATACCAGCTGTACATATATAATTATATACAGTAGATACCCAGGTTATACCAGCATGCTCCATATCACTATATACAGGAAGATGTATAACTTATACCAGCTGTACATATATAATTATATACAGAAGATACCTAGGTTATACCAGCATGCTCCATATCACTATATACAAGAAGATATATAACTTATACCAGCTGCACATATATAATTATATACAGAAGAATCCCAGGTTATACCAACATGCTCCATATCACTATATACAAGAAGATGTATAACTTATACCAGCTGCACATATATAATTATATACAGAAGATACCCAGGTTATACCAGCATGCTCCATATCACTATATACCAGAAGATGTATAACTTATACCAGCTGTACATATATAATAATATACAGAAGATACCCAGGTTATACCAGCATGCTCCATATTGCTATATACAAGAAGATGTATAACTTATACCAGCTGTACATATATAATTATATACAGGAGATACCCAGGTTATACCAGCATGCTCCATATCACTATATACAAGAAGATGTATAACTTATACCAGCTATACATATATCATTATATACAGAGGGTACCCAGGTTATACCAACATGCTCCATATCACTATATACAAGAAGATGTACAACTTATACCAGCTGTACATATATAATATATACAGGAGATACCCAGGTTATACCAGCATGCTCCATATCACTATATACAAGAAGATGTATAACTTATACCAGCTGTACATGTATAATTATATACAGAAGATACCCAGGTTATACCAGCATGCTCCATATCACTATATACAAAAAGATGTATAACTTATACCAGCTGTACATATATAATTATATACAGGAGATACCCAAGTTATACCAGCATGCTCCATATCACTATATATAAGAAGATGTATAACTTATACCAGCTGCACTATATACAAGAAGATGTATAACTAATACTAGCTGTACATATATAATTATATACAGAAGATACCCAGGTTATACCAGCATGCTCCATCTCATTATATACAGCAGATATATAACTTAAATCAGCTGTATATATATAATTATATACAGAAGACACCCAGGTTATACCAGCATGCTCCA
>NW_027462094.1:0-47187 GCF_050947455.1 Rhinoderma darwinii
AATATCTGGTTATGATGTGGAGGTATTATCTATCACTATGTGGTGTAATATCTGGTTATGATGTGGAGGTATTATCTATCACTATGTGGTGTAATATCTGGTTATGATGTGGAGGTATTATCTATCACTATGTGGTGTAATATCTGGTTATGGTGTGGAGGTATTATCTATCACTATGTGGTGTAATATCTGGTTATGGTGTGGAGGTGTTATCTATCACTATGCGGTGTAGTATCTAGTTATGATGTGGGGGTATTATCTATCACTATGCGGTGTAATATCTGGTTATGATGTGGAGGTATTATCTATCACTATGTGGTGTAATATCTGGTTATGATGTGGAGGTATTATCTATCACTATGTGGTGTAATATCTGGTTATGATGTGGGGGTATTATCTATCACTATGCGGTGTAATATCTGGTTATGATGTGGTGGTATTATCTATCACTATGTGGTGTAATATCTGGTTATGATGTGGAGGTATTATCTATCACTATGTGGTGTAATATCTGGTTATGATGTGGGGGTATTATCTATCACTATGTGGTGTAATATCTGGTTATGATGTGGGGGTATTATCTATCACTATGTGGTGTAATATCTGGTTATGATGTGGGGGTATTATCTATCACTATGCGGTGTAATATCTGGTTATGATGTGGGGGTATTATCTATCACTATGTAGTGTAATATCTGGTTATGGTGTGGAGGTATTATCTATCACTATGTGGTGTAATATCTGGTTATGATGTGGAGGTATTATCTATCACTATGTGGTGTAATATCTGGTTATGATGTGGAGGTATTATCTATCACTATGTGGTGTAATATCTGGTTATGATGTGGAGGTGTTATCTATCACTATGCGGTGTAATATCTGGTTATGGTGTGGGGGTATTATCTATCACTATGTGGTGTAATATCTGGTTATGATGTGGGGGTATTATCTATCACTATGTGGTGTAATATCTGGTTATGGTGTGGGGGTATTATCTATCACTATGTGGTGTAATATCTGGTTATGGTGTGGAGGTATTATCTATCACTATGCGGTGTAATATCTGGTTATGATGTGGAGGTGTTATCTATCACTATGTGGTGTAATATCTGGTTATGGTGTGGTGGTATTATCTATCACTATGTGGTGTAATATCTGGTTATGATGTGGAGGTATTATCTATCACTATGCGGTGTAATATCTGGTTATGGTGTGGGGGTATTATCTATCACTATGCGGTGTAATATCTGGTTATGATGTGGGGGTATTATCTATCACTATGCGGTGTAATATCTGGTTATGATGTGGAGGTATTATCTATCACTATGTGGTGTAATATCTGGTTATGGTGTGGAGGTATTATCTATCACTATGCGGTGTAATATCTGGTTATGATGTGGAGGTATTATCTATCACTATGTGGTGTAATATCTGGTTATGATGTGGGGGTGTTATCTATCACTATGTGGTGTAATATCTGGTTATGATGTGGGGGTGTTATCTATCACTATGTGGTGTAATATCTGGTTATGGTGTGGGGGTATTATCTATCACTATGTGGTGTAATATCTGGTTATGGTGTGGAGGTATTATCTATCACTATGTGGTGTAATATCTGGTTATGGTGTGGGGGTATTATCTATCACTATGTGGTGTAATATCTGGTTATGATGTGGAGGTATTATCTATCACTATGTGGTGTAATATCTGGTTATGATGTGGAGGTATTATCTATCACTATGCGGTGTAATATCTGGTTATGATGTGGAGGTGTTATCTATCACTATGCGGTGTAATATCTGGTTATGATGTGGAGGTATTATCTATCACTATGTGGTGTAATATCTGGTTATGATGTGGAGGTGTTATCTATCACTATGCGGTGTAATATCTGGTTATGATGTGGGGGTATTATCTATCACTATGCGGTGTAATATCTGGTTATGATGTGGAGGTATTATCTATCACTATGTGGTGTAATATCTGGTTATGATGTGGAGGTATTATCTATCACTATGCGGTGTAATATCTGGTTATGATGTGGAGGTGTTATCTATCACTATGCGGTGTAATATCTGGTTATGATGTGGAGGTGTTATCTATCACTATGTGGTGTAATATCTGGTTATGATGTGGAGGTGTTATCTATCACTATGCGGTGTAATATCTGGTTATGATGTGGGGGTATTATCTATCACTATGTGGTGTAATATCTGGTTATGATGTGGAGGTATTATCTATCACTATGTGGTGTAATATCTGGTTATGATGTGGTGGTATTATCTATCACTATGTGGTGTAATATCTGGTTATGATGTGGAGGTATTATCTATCACTATGTGGTGTAATATCTGGTTATGATGTGGAGGTATTATCTATCACTATGTGGTGTAATATCTGGTTATGGTGTGGAGGTATTATCTATCACTATGTGGTGTAATATCTGGTTATGGTGTGGGGGTGTTATCTATCACTATGTGGTGTAATATCTGGTTATGATGTGGAGGTGTTATCTATCACTATGTGGTGTAATATCTGGTTATGATGTGGAGGTGTTATCTATCACTATGTGGTGTAATATCTGGTTATGATGTGGGGGTATTATCTATCACTATGTGGTGTAATATCTGGTTATGATGTGGAGGTATTATCTATCACTATGCGGTGTAATATCTGGTTATGATGTGGGGGTATTATCTATCACTATGCGGTGTAATATCTGGTTATGATGTGGAGGTATTATCTATCACTATGTGGTGTAATATCTGGTTATGATGTGGAGGTATTATCTATCACTATGCGGTGTAATATCTGGTTATGATGTGGAGGTGTTATCTATCACTATGCGGTGTAATATCTGGTTATGATGTGGAGGTGTTATCTATCACTATGTGGTGTAATATCTGGTTATGATGTGGAGGTGTTATCTATCACTATGCGGTGTAATATCTGGTTATGATGTGGGGGTATTATCTATCACTATGTGGTGTAATATCTGGTTATGATGTGGAGGTATTATCTATCACTATGTGGTGTAATATCTGGTTATGATGTGGTGGTATTATCTATCACTATGTGGTGTAATATCTGGTTATGATGTGGAGGTATTATCTATCACTATGTGGTGTAATATCTGGTTATGATGTGGAGGTATTATCTATCACTATGTGGTGTAATATCTGGTTATGATGTGGAGGTGTTATCTATCACTATGTGGTGTAATATCTGGTTATGATGTGGGGGTATTATCTATCACTATGTGGTGTAATATCTGGTTATGATGTGGAGGTATTATCTATCACTATGCGGTGTAATATCTGGTTATGATGTGGAGGTGTTATCTATCACTATGTGGTGTAATATCTGGTTATGGTGTGGAGGTGTTATCTATCACTATGTGGTGTAATATCTGGTTATGATGTGGGGGTATTATCTATCACTATGTGGTGTAATATCTGGTTATGATGTGGAGGTGTTATCTATCACTATGTGGTGTAATATCTGGTTATGGTGTGGGGGTATTATCTATCACTATGTGGTGTAATATCTGGTTATGATGTGGAGGTATTATCTATCACTATGTGGTGTAATATCTGGTTATGGTGTGGAGGTATTATCTATCACTATGTGGTGTAATATCTGGTTATGATGTGGAGGTGTTATCTATCACTATGTGGTGTAATATCTGGTTATGATGTGGGGGTATTATCTATCACTATGTGGTGTAATATCTGGTTATGATGTGGAGGTATTATCTATCACTATGTGGTGTAATATCTGGTTATGGTGTGGAGGTATTATCTATCACTATGTGGTGTAATATCTGGTTATGGTGTGGAGGTATTATCTATCACTATGTGGTGTAATATCTGGTTATGGTGTGGGGGTATTATCTATCACTATGTGGTGTAATATCTGGTTATGATGTGGAGGTATTATCTATCACTATGTGGTGTAATATCTGGTTATGATGTGGAGGTATTATCTATCACTATGTGGTGTAATATCTGGTTATGGTGTGGAGGTATTATCTATCACTATGTGGTGTAATATCTGGTTATGATGTGGAGGTATTATCTATCACTATGTGGTGTAATATCTGGTTATGGTGTGGGGGTATTATCTATCACTATGTGGTGTAATATCTGGTTATGATGTGGAGGTATTATCTATCACTATGCGGTGTAATATCTGGTTATGATGTGGAGGTGTTATCTATCACTATGCGGTGTAATATCTGGTTATGATGTGGAGGTATTATCTATCACTATGTGGTGTAATATCTGGTTATGGTGTGGAGGTATTATCTATCACTATGTGGTGTAATATCTGGTTATGATGTGGAGGTGTTATCTATCACTATGTGGTGTAATATCTGGTTATGGTGTGGAGGTATTATCTATCACTATGTGGTGTAATATCTGGTTATGATGTGGAGGTATTATCTATCACTATGTGGTGTAATATCTGGTTATGATGTGGAGGTATTATCTATCACTATGTGGTGTAATATCTGGTTATGATGTGGGGGTATTATCTATCACTATGTGGTGAAATATCTGGTTATGATGTGGAGGTGTTATCTATCACTATGTGGTGTAATATCTGGTTATGATGTGGAGGTATTATCTATCACTATGTGGTGTAATATCTGGTTATGGTGTGGAGGTATTATCTATCACTATGCGGTGTAATATCTGGTTATGATGTGGCGGTATTATCTATCACTATGTGGTGTAATATCTGGTTATGATGTGGGGGTATTATCTATCACTATGTGGTGTAATATCTGGTTATGGTGTGGAGGTATTATCTATCACTATGTGGTGTAATATCTGGTTATGGTGTGGGGGTATTATCTATCACTATGCGGTGTAATATCTGGTTATGGTGTGGAGGTATTATCTATCACTATGCGGTGTAATATCTGGTTATGATGTGGAGGTATTATCTATCACTATGTGGTGTAATATCTGGTTATGATGTGGAGGTATTATCTATCACTATGCGGTGTAATATCTGGTTATGATGTGGAGGTATTATCTATCACTATGTGGTGTGATATCTGGTTATGATGTGGAGGTATTATCTATCACTATGTGGTGTAATATCTGGTTATGATGTGGAGGTATTATCTATCACTATGTGGTGTAATATCTGGTTATGGTGTGGAGGTATTATCTATCACTATGTGGTGTAATATCTGGTTATGATGTGGGGGTATTATCTATCACTATGCGGTGTAATATCTGGTTATGATGTGGGGGTATTATCTATCACTATGTGGTGTAATATCTGGTTATGATGTGGAGGTATTATCTATCACTATGCGGTGTAATATCTGGTTATGATGTGGGGGTGTTATCTATCACTATGTGGTGTAATATCTGGTTATGATGTGGAGGTATTATCTATCACTATGCGGTGTAATATCTGGTTATGGTGTGGAGGTATTATCTATCACTATGTGGTGTAATATCTGGTTATGATGTGGAGGTGTTATCTATCACTATGTGGTGTAATATCTGGTTATGGTGTGGAGGTATTATCTATCACTATGCGGTGTAATATCTGGTTATGATGTGGAGGTATTATCTATCACTATGTGGTGTAATATCTGGTTATGGTGTGGGGGTATTATCTATCACTATGTGGTGTAATATCTGGTTATGATGTGGAGGTATTATCTATCACTATGCGGTGTAATATCTGGTTATGATGTGGAGGTATTATCTATCACTATGCGGTGTAATATCTGGTTATGATGTGGAGGTATTATCTATCACTATGTGGTGTAATATCTGGTTATGATGTGGGGGTATTATCTATCACTATGTGGTGTAATATCTGGTTATGGTGTGGAGGTATTATCTATCACTATGCGGTGTAATATCTGGTTATGGTGTGGAGGTATTATCTATCACTATGTAATATCTGGTTATGATGTGGTGGTATTATCTATCACTATGCGGTGTAATATCTGGTTATGATGTGGAGGTGTTATCTATCACTATGTGGTGTAATATCTGGTTATGATGTGGTGGTATTATCTATCACTATGTGGTGTAATATCTGGTTATGATGTGGAGGTATTATCTATCACTATGTGGTGTAATATCTGGTTATGATGTGGAGGTATTATCTATCACTATGTGGTGTAATATCTGGTTATGGTGTGGGGGTGTTATCTATCACTATGCGGTGTAATATCTGGTTATGATGTGGAGGTGTTATCTATCACTATGTGGTGTAATATCTGGTTATGGTGTGGGGGTGTTATCTATCACTATGCGGTGTAATATCTGGTTATGATGTGGAGGTGTTATCTATCACTATGTGGTGTAATATCTGGTTATGATGTGGAGGTGTTATCTATCACTATGCGGTGTAATATCTGGTTATGGTGTGGAGGTGTTATCTATCACTATGTGGTGTAATATCTGGTTATGGTGTGGGGGTATTATCTATCACTATGCGGTGTAATATCTGGTTATGATGTGGAGGTATTATCTATCACTATGTGGTGTAATATCTGGTTATGATGTGGAGGTGTTATCTATCACTATGTGGTGTAATATCTGGTTATGATGTGGAGGTATTATCTATCACTATGTGGTGTAATATCTGGTTATGATGTGGAGGTGTTATCTATCACTATGTGGTGTAATATCTGGTTATGGTGTGGTGGTGTTATCTATCACTATGTGGTGTAATATCTGGTTATGATGTGGAGGTATTATCTATCACTATGTGGTGTAATATCTGGTTATGGTGTGGAGGTGTTATCTATCACTATGCGGTGTAATATCTGGTTATGATGTGGGGGTGTTATCTATCACTATGTGGTGTAATATCTGGTTATGGTGTGGAGGTATTATCTATCACTATGTGGTGTAATATCTGGTTATGATGTGGAGGTGTTATCTATCACTATGTGGTGTAATATCTGGTTATGGTGTGGGGGTATTATCTATCACTATGTGGTGTAATATCTGGTTATGGTGTGGAGGTGTTATCTATCACTATGCGGTGTAATATCTGGTTATGGTGTGGGGGTATTATCTATCACTATGCGGTGTAATATCTGGTTATGATGTGGAGGTATTATCTATCACTATGCGGTGTAATATCTGGTTATGGTGTGGGGGTATTATCTATCACTATGCGGTGTAATATCTGGTTATGGTGTGGAGGTATTATCTATCACTATGCGGTGTAATATCTGGTTATGGTGTGGGGGTATTATCTATCACTATGTGGTGTAATATCTGGTTATGATGTGGGGGTATTATCTATCACTATGTGGTGTAATATCTGGTTATGATGTGGAGGTATTATCTATCACTATGTGGTGTAATATCTGGTTATGGTGTGGAGGTATTATCTATCACTATGTGGTGTAATATCTGGTTATGATGTGGGGGTATTATCTATCACTATGTGGTGTAATATCTGGTTATGATGTGGAGGTGTTATCTATCACTATGTGGTGTAATATCTGGTTATGGTGTGGAGGTATTATCTATCACTATGTGGTGTAATATCTGGTTATGATGTGGAGGTATTATCTATCACTATGTGGTGTAATATCTGGTTATGATGTGGAGGTATTATCTATCACTATGCGGTGTAATATCGGGTTATGATGTGGAGGTGTTATCTATCACTATGTGGTGTAATATCTGGTTATGATGTGGGGGTATTATCTATCACTATGCGGTGTAATATCTGGTTATGATGTGGAGGTATTATCTATCACTATGTGGTGTAATATCTGGTTATGATGTGGAGGTATTATCTATCACTATGCGGTGTAATATCTGGTTATGATGTGGAGGTGTTATCTATCACTATGTGGTGTAATATCTGGTTATGATGTGGTGGTATTATCTATCACTATGCGGTGTAATATCTGGTTATGATGTGGAGGTATTATCTATCACTATGTGGTGTAATATCTGGTTATGATGTGGAGGTATTATCTATCACTATGCGGTGTAATATCTGGTTATGATGTGGAGGTGTTATCTATCACTATGTGGTGTAATATCTGGTTATGATGTGGGGGTATTATCTATCACTATGTGGTGTAATATCTGGTTATGATGTGGAGGTGTTATCTATCACTATGTGGTGTAATATCTGGTTATGATGTGGAGGTATTATCTATCACTATGCGGTGTAATATCTGGTTATGGTGTGGAGGTGTTATCTATCACTATGTGGTGTAATATCTGGTTATGGTGTGGAGGTATTATCTATCACTATGCGGTGTAATATCTGGTTATGATGTGGAGGTATTATCTATCACTATGTGGTGTAATATCTGGTTATGATGTGGAGGTGTTATCTATCACTATGTGGTGTAATATCTGGTTATGATGTGGAGGTATTATCTATCACTATGTGGTGTAATATCTGGTTATGATGTGGAGGTATTATCTATCACTATGTGGTGTAATATCTGGTTATGGTGTGGAGGTGTTATCTATCACTATGCGGTGTAATATCTGGTTATGATGTGGAGGTATTATCTATCACTATGCAGTGTAATATCTGGTTATGGTGTGGGGGTATTATCTATCACTATGCGGTGTAATATCTGGTTATGATGTGGGGGTATTATCTATCACTATGCGGTGTAATATCTGGTTATGGTGTGGAGGTATTATCTATCACTATGTGGTGTAATATCTGGTTATGATGTGGTGGTATTATCTATCACTATGTGGTGTAATATCTGGTTATGATGTGGGGGTATTATCTATCACTATGTGGTGTAATATCTGGTTATGATGTGGAGGTATTATCTATCACTATGCGGTGTAATATCTGGTTATGATGTGGGGGTGTTATCTATCACTATGCGGTGTAATATCTGGTTATGATGTGGAGGTATTATCTATCACTATGCGGTGTAATATCTGGTTATGATGTGGAGGTGTTATCTATCACTATGCGGTGTAATATCTGGTTATGATGTGGAGGTGTTATCTATCACTATGCGGTGTAATATCTGGTTATGGTGTGGGGGTATTATCTATCACTATGCGGTGTAATATCTGGTTATGATGTGGAGGTATTATCTATCACTATGTGGTGTAATATCTGGTTATGATGTGGGGGTGTTATCTATCACTATGTGGTGTAATATCTGGTTATGGTGTGGTGGTATTATCTATCACTATGTGGTGTAATATCTGGTTATGATGTGGAGGTATTATCTATCACTATGTGGTGTAATATCTGGTTATGATGTTGTGGTATTATCTATCACTATGTGGTGTAATATCTGGTTATGGTGTGGGGGTATTATCTATCACTATGCGGTGTAATATCTGGTTATGATGTGGAGGTGTTATCTATCACTATGTGGTGTAATATCTGGTTATGGTGTGGGGGTGTTATCTATCACTATGCGGTGTAATATCTGGTTATGATGTGGAGGTATTATCTATCACTATGTGGTGTAATATCTGGTTATGGTGTGGGGGTGTTATCTATCACTATGCGGTGTAATATCTGGTTATGGTGTGGAGGTATTATCTATCACTATGTGGTGTAATATCTGGTTATGATGTGGAGGTATTATCTATCACTATGTGGTGTAATATCTGGTTATGATGTGGAGGTATTATCTATCACTATGTGGTGTAATATCTGGTTATGATGTGGTGGTATTATCTATCACTATGCGGTGTAATATCTGGTTATGGTGTGGAGGTATTATCTATCACTATGCGGTGTAATATCTGGTTATGATGTGGGGGTATTATCTATCACTATGCGGTGTAATATCTGGTTATGGTGTGGAGGTATTATCTATCACTATGCGGTGTAATATCTGGTTATGATGTGGGGGTATTATCTATCACTATGTGGTGTAATATCTGGTTATGATGTGGAGGTGTTATCTATCACTATGTGGTGTAATATCTGGTTATGATGTGGAGGTGTTATCTATCACTATGCGGTGTAATATCTGGTTATGATGTGGAGGTGTTATCTATCACTATGCGGTGTAATATCTGGTTATGATGTGGAGGTATTATCTATCACTATGCGGTGTAATATCTGGTTATGATGTGGAGGTGTTATCTATCACTATGTGGTGTAATATCTGGTTATGGTGTGGGGGTATTATCTATCACTATGCGGTGTAATATCTGGTTATGATGTGGAGGTATTATCTATCACTATGTGGTGTAATATCTGGTTATGGTGTGGGGGTATTATCTATCACTATGTGGTGTAATATCTGGTTATGATGTGGAGGTATTATCTATCACTATGTGGTGTAATATCTGGTTATGATGTGGAGGTGTTATCTATCACTATGTGGTGTAATATCTGGTTATGATGTGGAGGTATTATCTATCACTATGTGGTGTAATATCTGGTTATGATGTGGAGGTGTTATCTATCACTATGTGGTGTAATATCTGGTTATGGTGTGGGGGTATTATCTATCACTATGTGGTGTAATATCTGGTTATGATGTGGAGGTATTATCTATCACTATGTGGTGTAATATCTGGTTATGGTGTGGGGGTATTATCTATCACTATGTGGTGTAATATCTGGTTATGATGTGGAGGTATTATCTATCACTATGTGGTGTAATATCTGGTTATGGTGTGGAGGTGTTATCTATCACTATGTGGTGTAATATCTGGTTATGATGTGGGGGTATTATCTATCACTATGCGGTGTAATATCTGGTTATGATGTGGAGGTATTATCTATCACTATGTGGTGTAATATCTGGTTATGGTGTGGAGGTATTATCTATCACTATGCGGTGTAATATCTGGTTATGGTGTGGGGGTATTATCTATCACTATGTGGTGTAATATCTGGTTATGGTGTGGAGGTATTATCTATCACTATGTGGTGTAATATCTGGTTATGATGTGGAGGTATTATCTATCACTATGTGGTGTAATATCTGGTTATGGTGTGGTGGTATTATCTATCACTATGTGGTGTAATATCTGGTTATGGTGTGGGGGTATTATCTATCACTATGCGGTGTAATATCTGGTTATGGTGTGGTGGTATTATCTATCACTATGTGGTGTAATATCTGGTTATGATGTGGTGGTGTTATCTATCACTATGTGGTGTAATATCTGGTTATGATGTGGAGGTGTTATCTATCACTATGTGGTGTAATATCTGGTTATGATGTGGAGGTATTATCTATCACTATGCGGTGTAATATCTGGTTATGATGTGGAGGTATTATCTATCACTATGTGGTGTAATATCTGGTTATGATGTGGTGGTGTTATCTATCACTATGTGGTGTAATATCTGGTTATGGTGTGGAGGTGTTATCTATCACTATGCGGTGTAATATCTGGTTATGATGTGGTGGTGTTATCTATCACTATGCGGTGTAATATCTGGTTATGATGTGGAGGTGTTATCTATCACTATGTGGTGTAATATCTGGTTATGATGTGGTGGTATTATCTATCACTATGTGGTGTAATATCTGGTTATGATGTAGAGGTGTTATCTATCACTATGTGGTGTAATATCTGGTTATGGTGTGGTGGTATTATCTATCACTATGCGGTGTAATATCTGGTTATGATGTGGAGGTGTTATCTATCACTATGTGGTGTAATATCTGGTTATGGTGTGGGGGTATTATCTATCACTATGTGGTGTAATATCTGGTTATGATGTGGAGGTATTATCTATCACTATGTGGTGTAATATCTGGTTATGATGTGGAGGTGTTATCTATCACTATGTGGTGTAATATCTGGTTATGATGTGGAGGTATTATCTATCACTATGTGGTGTAATATCTGGTTATGATGTGGAGGTGTTATCTATCACTATGTGGTGTAATATCTGGTTATGGTGTGGGGGTATTATCTATCACTATGTGGTGTAATATCTGGTTATGATGTGGAGGTATTATCTATCACTATGTGGTGTAATATCTGGTTATGGTGTGGGGGTATTATCTATCACTATGTGGTGTAATATCTGGTTATGATGTGGAGGTATTATCTATCACTATGTGGTGTAATATCTGGTTATGGTGTGGGGGTATTATCTATCACTATGCGGTGTAATATCTGGTTATGATGTGGAGGTGTTATCTATCACTATGAGGTGTAATATCTGGTTATGATGTGGAGGTATTATCTATCACTATGCGGTGTAATATCTGGTTATGGTGTGGAGGTATTATCTATCACTATGTGGTGTAATATCTGGTTATGATGTGGAGGTATTATCTATCACTATGTGGTGTAATATCTGGTTATGGTGTGGAGGTGTTATCTATCACTATGTGGTGTAATATCTGGTTATGATGTGGGGGTATTATCTATCACTATGCGGTGTAATATCTGGTTATGGTGTGGAGGTATTATCTATCACTATGTGGTGTAATATCTGGTTATGGTGTGGAGGTATTATCTATCACTATGCGGTGTAATATCTGGTTATGGTGTGGGGGTATTATCTATCACTATGTGGTGTAATATCTGGTTATGATGTGGGGGTATTATCTATCACTATGTGGTGTAATATCTGGTTATGATGTGGAGGTATTATCTATCACTATGCGGTGTAATATCTGGTTATGATGTGGGGGTATTATCTATCACTATGCGGTGTAATATCTGGTTATGATGTGGGGGTATTATCTATCGCTATGCGGTGTAATATCTGGTTATGATGTGGGGGTATTATCTATCACTATGTGGTGTAATATCTGGTTATGGTGTGGAGGTATTATCTATCACTATGTGGTGTAATATCTGGTTATGGTGTGGGGGTATTATCTATCACTATGCGGTGTAATATCTGGTTATGATGTGGAGGTATTATCTATCACTATGCGGTGTAATATCTGGTTATGATGTGGGGGTATTATCTATCACTATGCGGTGTAATATCTGGTTATGATGTGGGGGTATTATCTATCACTATGCGGTGTAATATCTGGTTATGATGTGGAGGTGTTATCTATCACTATGTGGTGTAATATCTGGTTATGGTGTGGGGGTATTATCTATCACTATGTGGTGTAATATCTGGTTATGATGTGGAGGTGTTATCTATCACTATGTGGTGTAATATCTGGTTATGATGTGGAGGTATTATCTATCACTATGCGGTGTAATATCTGGTTATGATGTGGGGGTATTATCTATCACTATGTGGTGTAATATCTGGTTATGATGTGGAGGTGTTATCTATCACTATGCGGTGTAATATCTGGTTATGATGTGGAGGTATTATCTATCACTATGTGGTGTAATATCTGGTTATGATGTGGAGGTATTATCTATCACTATGCGGTGTAATATCTGGTTATGATGTGGAGGTATTATCTATCACTATGTGGTGTAATATCTGGTTATGATGTGGAGGTATTATCTATCACTATGTGGTGTAATATCTGGTTATGATGTGGAGGTGTTATCTATCACTATGTGGTGTAATATCTGGTTATGGTGTGGAGGTGTTATCTATCACTATGTGGTGTAATATCTGGTTATGATGTGGAGGTATTATCTATCACTATGTGGTGTAATATCTGGTTATGATGTGGAGGTATTATCTATCACTATGTGGTGTAATATCTGGTTATGATGTGGAGGTATTATCTATCACTATGTGGTGTAATATCTGGTTATGATGTGGTGGTATTATCTATCACTATGCGGTGTAATATCTGGTTATGATGTGGAGGTATTATCTATCACTATGTGGTGTAATATCTGGTTATGATGTAGAGGTATTATCTATCACTATGCGGTGTAATATCTGGTTATGATGTAGAGGTATTATCTATCACTATGTGGTGTAATATCTGGTTATGATGTGGAGGTATTATCTATCACTATGTGGTGTAATATCTGGTTATGATGTGGAGGTGTTATCTATCACTATGTGGTGTAATATCTGGTTATGATGTGGTGGTATTATCTATCACTATGCGGTGTAATATCTGGTTATGATGTGGAGGTATTATCTATCACTATGTGGTGTAATATCTGGTTATGATGTGGAGGTATTATCTATCACTATGTGGTGTAATATCTGGTTATGGTGTGGGGGTATTATCTATCACTATGTGGTGTAATATCTGGTTATGATGTGGAGGTATTATCTATCACTATGTGGTGTAATATCTGGTTATGATGTGGAGGTATTATCTATCACTATGTGGTGTAATATCTGGTTATGGTGTGGAGGTATTATCTATCACTATGCGGTGTAATATCTGGTTATGATGTGGGGGTATTATCTATCACTATGTGGTGTAATATCTGGTTATGATGTGGAGGTATTATCTATCACTATGTGGTGTAATATCTGGTTATGGTGTGGGGGTATTATCTATCACTATGTGGTGTAATATCTGGTTATGGTGTGGGGGTATTATCTATCACTATGCGGTGTAATATCTGGTTATGATGTGGAGGTGTTATCTATCACTATGCGGTGTAATATCTGGTTATGATGTGGAGGTGTTATCTATCACTATGCGGTGTAATATCTGGTTATGATGTGGAGGTGTTATCTATCACTATGCAGTGTAATATCTGGTTATGGTGTGGAGGTGTTATCTATCACTATGCGGTGTAATATCTGGTTATGATGTGGGGGTGTTATCTATCACTATGTGGTGTAATATCTGGTTATGATGTGGAGGTGTTATCTATCACTATGTGGTGTAATATCTGGTTATGATGTGGGGGTATTATCTATCACTATGTGGTGTAATATCTGGTTATGATGTGGGGGTATTATCTATCACTATGTGGTGTAATATCTGGTTATGATGTGGAGGTATTATCTATCACTATGTGGTGTAATATCTGGTTATGATGTGGAGGTATTATCTATCACTATGTGGTGTAATATCTGGTTATGATGTGGGGGTATTATCTATCACTATGCGGTGTAATATCTGGTTATGATGTGGGGGTATTATCTATCACTATGCGGTGTAATATCTGGTTATGATGTGGGGGTATTATCTATCACTATGCGGTGTAATATCTGGTTATGATGTGGAGGTATTATCTATCACTATGTGGTGTAATATCTGGTTATGATGTGGAGGTATTATCTATCACTATGCGGTGTAATATCTGGTTATGATGTGGAGGTATTATCTATCACTATGTGGTGTAATATCTGGTTATGGTGTGGGGGTATTATCTATCACTATGCGGTGTAATATCTGGTTATGGTGTGGGGGTGTTATCTATCACTATGCGGTGTAATATCTGGTTATGGTGTGGAGGTATTATCTATCACTATGTGGTGTAATATCTGGTTATGATGTGGGGGTATTATCTATCTCTATGTGGTGTAATATCTGGTTATGATGTGGTGGTATTATCTATCACTATGTGGTGTAATATCTGGTTATGATGTGGGGGTATTATCTATCACTATGTGGTGTAATATCTGGTTATGATGTGGAGGTATTATCTATCACTATGCGGTGTAATATCTGGTTATGGTGTGGAGGTATTATCTATCACTATGTGGTGTAATATCTGGTTATGATGTGGAGGTATTATCTATCACTATGCGGTGTAATATCTGGTTATGGTGTGGAGGTGTTATCTATCACTATGTGGTGTAATATCTGGTTATGGTGTGGAGGTATTATCTATCACTATGTGGTGTAATATCTGGTTATGGTGTGGAGGTATTATCTATCACTATGCGGTGTAATATCTGGTTATGGTGTGGAGGTGTTATCTATCACTATGTGGTGTAATATCTGGTTATGGTGTGGGGGTATTATCTATCACTATGCGGTGTAATATCTGGTTATGATGTGGAGGTGTTATCTATCACTATGCGGTGTAATATCTGGTTATGGTGTGGAGGTATTATCTATCACTATGCGGTGTAATATCTGGTTATGATGTGGAGGTGTTATCTATCACTATGTGGTGTAATATCTGGTTATGATGTGGAGGTGTTATCTATCACTATGCGGTGTAATATCTGGTTATGATGTGGAGGTATTATCTATCACTATGTGGTGTAATATCTGGTTATGATGTGGGGGTGTTATCTATCACTATGTGGTGTAATATCTGGTTATGATGTGGAGGTATTATCTATCACTATGCGGTGTAATATCTGGTTATGATGTGGAGGTATTATCTATCACTATGTGGTGTAATATCTGGTTATGATGTGGAGGTATTATCTATCACTATGTGGTGTAATATCTGGTTATGATGTGGGGGTATTATCTATCTCTATGTGGTGTAATATCTGGTTATGATGTGGTGGTATTATCTATCACTATGTGGTGTAATATCTGGTTATGATGTGGGGGTATTATCTATCACTATGTGGTGTAATATCTGGTTATGATGTGGAGGTATTATCTATCACTATGCGGTGTAATATCTGGTTATGGTGTGGAGGTATTATCTATCACTATGTGGTGTAATATCTGGTTATGATGTGGAGGTATTATCTATCACTATGCGGTGTAATATCTGGTTATGATGTGGAGGTGTTATCTATCACTATGTGGTGTAATATCTGGTTATGATGTGGAGGTATTATCTATCACTATGCGGTGTAATATCTGGTTATGGTGTGGAGGTATTATCTATCACTATGTGGTGTAATATCTGGTTATGATGTGGAGGTATTATCTATCACTATGTGGTGTAATATCTGGTTATGGTGTGGAGGTATTATCTATCACTATGCGGTGTAATATCTGGTTATGATGTGGAGGTATTATCTATCACTATGCGGTGTAATATCTGGTTATGGTGTGGAGGTATTATCTATCACTATGTGGTGTAATATCTGGTTATGATGTGGAGGTATTATCTATCACTATGTGGTGTAATATCTGGTTATGATGTGGGGGTATTATCTATCACTATGCGGTGTAATATCTGGTTATGATGTGGAGGTATTATCTATCACTATGTGGTGTAATATCTGGTTATGATGTGGAGGTATTATCTATTACTATGCGGTGTAATATCTGGTTATGATGTGGAGGTATTATCTATCACTATGCGGTGTAATATCTGGTTATGATGTGGAGGTATTATCTATCACTATGTGGTGTAATATCTGGTTATGATGTGGAGGTGTTATCTATCACTATGCGGTGTAATATCTGGTTATGATGTGGAGGTGTTATCTATCACTATGTGGTGTAATATCTGGTTATGATGTGGAGGTGTTATCTATCACTATGTGGTGTAATATCTGGTTATGATGTGGAGGTATTATCTATCACTATGCGGTGTAATATCTGGTTATGATGTGGAGGTATTATCTATCACTATGTGGTGTAATATCTGGTTATGGTGTGGTGGTGTTATCTATCACTATGCGGTGTAATATCTGGTTATGGTGTGGAGGTATTATCTATCACTATGTGGTGTAATATCTGGTTATGATGTGGAGGTATTATCTATCACTATGTGGTGTAATATCTGGTTATGATGTGGAGGTATTATCTATCACTATGTGGTGTAATATCTGGTTATGATGTGGGGGTATTATCTATCACTATGCGGTGTAATATCTGGTTATGATGTGGGGGTATTATCTATCACTATGTGGTGTAATATCTGGTTATGATGTGGAGGTATTATCTATCACTATGCGGTGTAATATCTGGTTATGGTGTGGAGGTGTTATCTATCACTATGTGGTGTAATATCTGGTTATGATGTGGGGGTGTTATCTATCACTATGCGGTGTAATATCTGGTTATGGTGTGGAGGTGTTATCTATCACTATGTGGTGTAATATCTGGTTATGATGTGGGGGTGTTATCTATCACTATGCGGTGTAATATCTGGTTATGGTGTGGTGGTGTTATCTATCACTATGCGGTGTAATATCTGGTTATGGTGTGGAGGTATTATCTATCACTATGTGGTGTAATATCTGGTTATGATGTGGAGGTATTATCTATCACTATGTGGTGTAATATCTGGTTATGATGTGGAGGTGTTATCTATCACTATGTGGTGTAATATCTGGTTATGATGTGGAGGTATTATCTATCACTATGTGGTGTAATATCTGGTTATGATGTGGGGGTATTATCTATCACTATGCGGTGTAATATCTGGTTATGATGTGGGGGTATTATCTATCACTATGTGGTGTAATATCTGGTTATGATGTGGAGGTATTATCTATCACTATGCGGTGTAATATCTGGTTATGGTGTGGAGGTGTTATCTATCACTATGTGGTGTAATATCTGGTTATGATGTGGAGGTATTATCTATCACTATGTGGTGTAATATCTGGTTATGATGTGGAGGTGTTATCTATCACTATGCGGTGTAATATCTGGTTATGATGTGGAGGTGTTATCTATCACTATGTGGTGTAATATCTGGTTATGATGTGGGGGTATTATCTATCACTATGTGGTGTAATATCTGGTTATGATGTGGAGGTATTATCTATCACTATGTGGTGTAATATCTGGTTATGATGTGGAGGTATTATCTATCACTATGTGGTGTAATATCTGGTTATGATGTGGTGGTATTATCTATCACTATGTGGTGTAATATCTGGTTATGGTGTGGTGGTGTTATCTATCACTATGTGGTGTAATATCTGGTTATGATGTGGAGGTATTATCTATCACTATGTGGTGTAATATCTGGTTATGATGTGGAGGTATTATCTATCACTATGTGGTGTAATATCTGGTTATGATGTGGAGGTATTATCTATCACTATGCGGTGTAATATCTGGTTATGATGTGGAGGTGTTATCTATCACTATGTGGTGTAATATCTGGTTATGATGTGGAGGTATTATCTATCACTATGTGGTGTAATATCTGGTTATGATGTGGTGGTATTATCTATCACTATGCGGTGTAATATCTGGTTATGATGTGGAGGTATTATCTATCACTATGTGGTGTAATATCTGGTTATGGTGTGGAGGTATTATCTATCACTATGTGGTGTAATATCTGGTTATGGTGTGGGGGTATTATCTATCACTATGTGGTGTAATATCTGGTTATGATGTGGAGGTATTATCTATCACTATGTGGTGTAATATCTGGTTATGGTGTGGAGGTATTATCTATCACTATGTGGTGTAATATCTGGTTATGATGTGGAGGTATTATCTATCACTATGTGGTGTAATATCTGGTTATGGTGTGGAGGTGTTATCTATCACTATGCGGTGTAATATCTGGTTATGGTGTGGAGGTATTATCTATCACTATGCGGTGTAATATCTGGTTATGATGTGGGGGTGTTATCTATCACTATGTGGTGTAATATCTGGTTATGATGTGGGGGTATTATCTATCACTATGTGGTGTAATATCTGGTTATGATGTGGAGGTATTATCTATCACTATGTGGTGTAATATCTGGTTATGATGTGGAGGTATTATCTATCACTATGCGGTGTAATATCTGGTTATGATGTGGAGGTATTATCTATTACTATGTGGTGTAATATCTGGTTATGATGTGGGGGTATTATCTATCACTATGTGGTGTAATATCTGGTTATGATGTGGAGGTGTTATCTATCACTATGCGGTGTAATATCTGGTTATGATGTGGAGGTATTATCTATCACTATGTGGTGTAATATCTGGTTATGATGTGGAGGTATTATCTATCACTATGCGGTGTAATATCTGGTTATGATGTGGAGGTATTATCTATTACTATGTGGTGTAATATCTGGTTATGATGTGGGGGTATTATCTATCACTATGTGGTGTAATATCTGGTTATGATGTGGAGGTATTATCTATCACTATGCGGTGTAATATCTGGTTATGATGTGGAGGTATTATCTATCACTATGTGGTGTAATATCTGGTTATGATGTGGAGGTATTATCTATCACTATGTGGTGTAATATCTGGTTATGATGTGGAGGTATTATCTATCACTATGTGGTGTAATATCTGGTTATGGTGTGGGGGTATTATCTATCACTATGTGGTGTAATATCTGGTTATGATGTGGAGGTATTATCTATCACTATGTGGTGTAATATCTGGTTATGATGTGGAGGTATTATCTATCACTATGTGGTGTAATATCTGGTTATGATGTGGAGGTATTATCTATCACTATGTGGTGTAATATCTGGTTATGGTGTGGGGGTATTATCTATCACTATGTGGTGTAATATCTGGTTATGGTGTGGGGGTATTATCTATCACTATGCGGTGTAATATCTGGTTATGATGTGGAGGTATTATCTATCACTATGTGGTGTAATATCTGGTTATGATGTGGAGGTATTATCTATCACTATGCGGTGTAATATCTGGTTATGATGTGGAGGTGTTATCTATCACTATGCAGTGTAATATCTGGTTATGGTGTGGAGGTGTTATCTATCACTATGCGGTGTAATATCTGGTTATGATGTGGAGGTATTATCTATCACTATGTGGTGTAATATCTGGTTATGATGTGGAGGTGTTATCTATCACTATGTGGTGTAATATCTGGTTATGATGTGGAGGTATTATCTATCACTATGTGGTGTAATATCTGGTTATGGTGTGGAGGTATTATCTATCACTATGTGGTGTAATATCTGGTTATGATGTGGAGGTATTATCTATCACTATGCGGTGTAATATCTGGTTATGGTGTGGAGGTATTATCTATCACTATGTGGTGTAATATCTGGTTATGATGTGGGGGTATTATCTATCACTATGTGGTGTAATATCTGGTTATGGTGTGGGGGTATTATCTATCACTATGCGGTGTAATATCTGGTTATGGTGTGGAGGTATTATCTATCACTATGCGGTGTAATATCTGGTTATGATGTGGAGGTATTATCTATCACTATGTGGTGTAATATCTGGTTATGGTGTGGGGGTATTATCTATCACTATGTGGTGTAATATCTGGTTATGGTGTGGAGGTATTATCTATCACTATGTGGTGTAATATCTGGTTATGATGTGGAGGTATTATCTATCACTATGCGGTGTAATATCTGGTTATGGTGTGGAGGTATTATCTATCACTATGTGGTGTAATATCTGGTTATGATGTGGGGGTATTATCTATCACTATGTGGTGTAATATCTGGTTATGATGTGGAGGTATTATCTATCACTATGCGGTGTAATATCTGGTTATGATGTGGAGGTGTTATCTATCACTATGTGGTGTAATATCTGGTTATGATGTGGAGGTATTATCTATCACTATGTGGTGTAATATCTGGTTATGATGTGGAGGTGTTATCTATCACTATGCGGTGTAATATCTGGTTATGATGTGGGGGTATTATCTATCACTATGTGGTGTAATATCTGGTTATGATGTGGGGGTATTATCTATCACTATGTGGTGTAATATCTGGTTATGATGTGGGGGTATTATCTATCACTATGTGGTGTAATATCTGGTTATGATGTGGGGGTATTATCTATCACTATGCGGTGTAATATCTGGTTATGATGTGGTGGTGTTATCTATCACTATGCGGTGTAATATCTGGTTATGATGTGGTGGTGTTATCTATCACTATGTGGTGTAATATCTGGTTATGATGTGGAGGTATTATCTATCACTATGTGGTGTAATATCTGGTTATGGTGTGGGGGTGTTATCTATCACTATGTGGTGTAATATCTGGTTATGGTGTGGGGGTATTATCTATCACTATGTGGTGTAATATCTGGTTATGATGTGGAGGTATTATCTATCACTATGTGGTGTAATATCTGGTTATGATGTGGAGGTGTTATCTATCACTATGTGGTGTAATATCTGGTTATGATGTGGAGGTATTATCTATCACTATGTGGTGTAATATCTGGTTATGATGTGGAGGTGTTATCTATCACTATGCGGTGTAATATCTGGTTATGATGTGGGGGTGTTATCTATCACTATGCGGTGTAATATCTGGTTATGATGTGGAGGTATTATCTATCACTATGTGGTGTAATATCTGGTTATGATGTGGAGGTATTATCTATCACTATGTGGTGTAATATCTGGTTATGATGTGGAGGTGTTATCTATCACTATGCGGTGTAATATCTGGTTATGATGTGGAGGTATTATCTATCACTATGTGGTGTAATATCTGGTTATGATGTGGAGGTATTATCTATCACTATGTGGTGTAATATCTGGTTATGATGTGGAGGTATTATCTATCACTATGCGGTGTAATATCTGGTTATGGTGTGGAGGTGTTATCTATCACTATGCGGTGTAATATCTGGTTATGGTGTGGGGGTATTATCTATCACTATGCGGTGTAATATCTGGTTATGATGTGGAGGTGTTATCTATCACTATGCGGTGTAATATCTGGTTATGGTGTGGAGGTATTATCTATCACTATGCGGTGTAATATCTGGTTATGATGTGGAGGTGTTATCTATCACTATGCGGTGTAATATCTGGTTATGATGTGGGGGTATTATCTATCACTATGTGGTGTAATATCTGGTTATGATGTGGAGGTATTATCTATCACTATGCGGTGTAATATCTGGTTATGATGTGGAGGTGTTATCTATCACTATGTGGTGTAATATCTGGTTATGGTGTGGAGGTGTTATCTATCACTATGTGGTGTAATATCTGGTTATGATGTGGAGGTATTATCTATCACTATGTGGTGTAATATCTGGTTATGGTGTGGAGGTATTATCTATCACTATGTGGTGTAATATCTGGTTATGATGTGGAGGTATTATCTATCACTATGCGGTGTAATATCTGGTTATGATGTGGGGGTATTATCTATCACTATGTGGTGTAATATCTGGTTATGATGTGGAGGTATTATCTATCACTATGTGGTGTAATATCTGGTTATGATGTGGAGGTGTTATCTATCACTATGCGGTGTAATATCTGGTTATGGTGTGGAGGTATTATCTATCACTATGCGGTGTAATATCTGGTTATGATGTGGTGGTATTATCTATCACTATGCGGTGTAATATCTGGTTATGATGTGGAGGTATTATCTATCACTATGTGGTGTAATATCTGGTTATGATGTGGAGGTATTATCTATCACTATGTGGTGTAATATCTGGTTATGGTGTGGAGGTATTATCTATCACTATGTGGTGTAATATCTGGTTATGGTGTGGAGGTATTATCTATCACTATGTGGTGTAATATCTGGTTATGATGTGGAGGTATTATCTATCACTATGCGGTGTAATATCTGGTTATGATGTGGGGGTATTATCTATCACTATGCGGTGTAATATCTGGTTATGGTGTGGAGGTGTTATCTATCACTATGTGGTGTAATATCTGGTTATGATGTGGAGGTGTTATCTATCACTATGTGGTGTAATATCTGGTTATGATGTGGAGGTGTTATCTATCACTATGTGGTGTAATATCTGGTTATGATGTGGTGGTATTATCTATCACTATGTGGTGTAATATCTGGTTATGATGTGGTGGTATTATCTATCACTATGCGGTGTAATATCTGGTTATGATGTGGAGGTATTATCTATCACTATGTGGTGTAATATCTGGTTATGATGTGGGGGTATTATCTATCACTATGTGGTGTAATATCTGGTTATGGTGTGGTGGTGTTATCTATCACTATGCGGTGTAATATCTGGTTATGGTGTGGAGGTATTATCTATCACTATGTGGTGTAATATCTGGTTATGATGTGGAGGTATTATCTATCACTATGTGGTGTAATATCTGGTTATGATGTGGGGGTATTATCTATCACTATGCGGTGTAATATCTGGTTATGATGTGGGGGTATTATCTATCACTATGTGGTGTAATATCTGGTTATGATGTGGAGGTATTATCTATCACTATGCGGTGTAATATCTGGTTATGGTGTGGAGGTGTTATCTATCACTATGTGGTGTAATATCTGGTTATGATGTGGGGGTGTTATCTATCACTATGCGGTGTAATATCTGGTTATGGTGTGGAGGTGTTATCTATCACTATGTGGTGTAATATCTGGTTATGATGTGGGGGTGTTATCTATCACTATGCGGTGTAATATCTGGTTATGGTGTGGTGGTGTTATCTATCACTATGCGGTGTAATATCTGGTTATGGTGTGGAGGTATTATCTATCACTATGTGGTGTAATATCTGGTTATGATGTGGAGGTATTATCTATCACTATGTGGTGTAATATCTGGTTATGATGTGGAGGTGTTATCTATCACTATGTGGTGTAATATCTGGTTATGATGTGGAGGTATTATCTATCACTATGTGGTGTAATATCTGGTTATGATGTGGGGGTATTATCTATCACTATGCGGTGTAATATCTGGTTATGATGTGGGGGTATTATCTATCACTATGTGGTGTAATATCTGGTTATGATGTGGAGGTGTTATCTATCACTATGCGGTGTAATATCTGGTTATGATGTGGGGGTATTATCTATCACTATGTGGTGTAATATCTGGTTATGATGTGGGGGTATTATCTATCACTATGTGGTGTAATATCTGGTTATGATGTGGAGGTATTATCTATCACTATGTGGTGTAATATCTGGTTATGATGTGGAGGTATTATCTATCACTATGTGGTGTAATATCTGGTTATGATGTGGTGGTATTATCTATCACTATGTGGTGTAATATCTGGTTATGGTGTGGTGGTGTTATCTATCACTATGTGGTGTAATATCTGGTTATGATGTGGAGGTATTATCTATCACTATGTGGTGTAATATCTGGTTATGATGTGGAGGTATTATCTATCACTATGTGGTGTAATATCTGGTTATGATGTGGAGGTATTATCTATCACTATGCGGTGTAATATCTGGTTATGATGTGGAGGTGTTATCTATCACTATGTGGTGTAATATCTGGTTATGATGTGGAGGTATTATCTATCACTATGTGGTGTAATATCTGGTTATGATGTGGTGGTATTATCTATCACTATGCGGTGTAATATCTGGTTATGATGTGGAGGTATTATCTATCACTATGTGGTGTAATATCTGGTTATGATGTGGGGGTATTATCTATCACTATGTGGTGTAATATCTGGTTATGATGTGGAGGTATTATCTATCACTATGTGGTGTAATATCTGGTTATGATGTGGAGGTATTATCTATCACTATGTGGTGTAATATCTGGTTATGATGTGGAGGTATTATCTATCACTATGTGGTGTAATATCTGGTTATGGTGTGGGGGTATTATCTATCACTATGTGGTGTAATATCTGGTTATGATGTGGAGGTATTATCTATCACTATGTGGTGTAATATCTGGTTATGATGTGGAGGTGTTATCTATCACTATGCGGTGTAATATCTGGTTATGGTGTGGGGGTATTATCTATCACTATGTGGTGTAATATCTGGTTATGGTGTGGGGGTATTATCTATCACTATGTGGTGTAATATCTGGTTATGATGTGGAGGTATTATCTATCACTATGCGGTGTAATATCTGGTTATGATGTGGAGGTATTATCTATCACTATGTGGTGTAATATCTGGTTATGATGTGGTGGTATTATCTATCACTATGTGGTGTAATATCTGGTTATGATGTGGAGGTATTATCTATCACTATGTGGTGTAATATCTGGTTATGATGTGGAGGTATTATCTATCACTATGTGGTGTAATATCTGGTTATGGTGTGGGGGTATTATCTATCACTATGTGGTGTAATATCTGGTTATGGTGTGGGGGTATTATCTATCACTATGCGGTGTAATATCTGGTTATGATGTGGAGGTGTTATCTATCACTATGCAGTGTAATATCTGGTTATGATGTGGAGGTGTTATCTATCACTATGCGGTGTAATATCTGGTTATGATGTGGAGGTGTTATCTATCACTATGCAGTGTAATATCTGGTTATGGTGTGGAGGTGTTATCTATCACTATGCGGTGTAATATCTGGTTATGATGTGGAGGTATTATCTATCACTATGTGGTGTAATATCTGGTTATGGTGTGGGGGTATTATCTATCACTATGTGGTGTAATATCTGGTTATGGTGTGGAGGTATTATCTATCACTATGTGGTGTAATATCTGGTTATGATGTGGGGGTATTATCTATCACTATGTGGTGTAATATCTGGTTATGGTGTGGAGGTATTATCTATCACTATGTGGTGTAATATCTGGTTATGGTGTGGTGGTATTATCTATCACTATGTGGTGTAATATCTGGTTATGGTGTGGGGGTATTATCTATCACTATGTGGTGTAATATCTGGTTATGGTGTGGTGGTGTTATCTATCACTATGTGGTGTAATATCTGGTTATGGTGTGGTGGTGTTATCTATCACTATGCGGTGTAATATCTGGTTATGATGTGGGGGTATTATCTATCACTATGCGGTGTAATATCTGGTTATGGTGTGGAGGTATTATCTATCACTATGTGGTGTAATATCTGGTTATGGTGTGGAGGTGTTATCTATCACTATGTGGTGTAATATCTGGTTATGATGTGGGGGTATTATCTATCACTATGTGGTGTAATATCTGGTTATGATGTGGAGGTATTATCTATCACTATGCGGTGTAATATCTGGTTATGATGTGGAGGTATTATCTATCACTATGTGGTGTAATATCTGGTTATGATGTGGAGGTATTATCTATCACTATGTGGTGTAATATCTGGTTATGATGTGGAGGTGTTATCTATCACTATGCGGTGTAATATCTGGTTATGGTGTGGAGGTGTTATCTATCACTATGCGGTGTAATATCTGGTTATGGTGTGGGGGTATTATCTATCACTATGCGGTGTAATATCTGGTTATGATGTGGAGGTGTTATCTATCACTATGCGGTGTAATATCTGGTTATGGTGTGGAGGTATTATCTATCACTATGTGGTGTAATATCTGGTTATGATGTGGAGGTATTATCTATCACTATGTGGTGTAATATCTGGTTATGGTGTGGTGGTATTATCTATCACTATGTGGTGTAATATCTGGTTATGATGTGGAGGTATTATCTATCACTATGTGGTGTAATATCTGGTTATGATGTGGAGGTATTATCTATCACTATGCGGTGTAATATCTGGTTATGATGTGGAGGTATTATCTATCACTATGCGGTGTAATATCTGGTTATGATGTGGGGGTATTATCTATCACTATGTGGTGTAATATCTGGTTATGATGTGGAGGTATTATCTATCACTATGTGGTGTAATATCTGGTTATGATGTGGAGGTATTATCTATCACTATGCGGTGTAATATCTGGTTATGATGTGGAGGTATTATCTATCACTATGTGGTGTAATATCTGGTTATGGTGTGGAGGTGTTATCTATCACTATGTGGTGTAATATCTGGTTATGGTGTGGAGGTATTATCTATCACTATGTGGTGTAATATCTGGTTATGATGTGGAGGTGTTATCTATCACTATGTGGTGTAATATCTGGTTATGATGTGGAGGTATTATCTATCACTATGTGGTGTAATATCTGGTTATGATGTGGTGGTATTATCTATCACTATGCGGTGTAATATCTGGTTATGATGTGGAGGTATTATCTATCACTATGCGGTGTAATATCTGGTTATGATGTGGAGGTATTATCTATCACTATGCGGTGTAATATCTGGTTATGATGTGGAGGTATTATCTATCACTATGTGGTGTAATATCTGGTTATGGTGTGGAGGTGTTATCTATCACTATGTGGTGTAATATCTGGTTATGATGTGGGGGTATTATCTATCACTATGTGGTGTAATATCTGGTTATGGTGTGGAGGTATTATCTATCACTATGTGGTGTAATATCTGGTTATGATGTGGAGGTGTTATCTATCACTATGTGGTGTAATATCTGGTTATGGTGTGGAGGTATTATCTATCACTATGTGGTGTAATATCTGGTTATGGTGTGGAGGTATTATCTATCACTATGTGGTGTAATATCTGGTTATGGTGTGGTGGTATTATCTATCACTATGTGGTGTAATATCTGGTTATGATGTGGAGGTATTATCTATCACTATGTGGTGTAATATCTGGTTATGGTGTGGAGGTATTATCTATCACTATGTGGTGTAATATCTGGTTATGGTGTGGGGGTATTATCTATCACTATGTGGTGTAATATCTGGTTATGATGTGGAGGTGTTATCTATCACTATGTGGTGTAATATCTGGTTATGATGTGGAGGTATTATCTATCACTATGTGGTGTAATATCTGGTTATGATGTGGAGGTGTTATCTATCACTATGTGGTGTAATATCTGGTTATGATGTGGAGGTATTATCTATCACTATGTGGTGTAATATCTGGTTATGATGTGGAGGTATTATCTATCACTATGTGGTGTAATATCTGGTTATGATGTGGAGGTATTATCTATCACTATGTGGTGTAATATCTGGTTATGATGTGGAGGTATTATCTATCACTATGTGGTGTAATATCTGGTTATGATGTGGAGGTATTATCTATCACTATGTGGTGTAATATCTGGTTATGATGTGGAGGTATTATCTATCACTATGTGGTGTAATATCTGGTTATGATGTGGAGGTATTATCTATCACTATGTGGTGTAATATCTGGTTATGATGTGGAGGTATTATCTATCACTATGTGGTGTAATATCTGGTTATGATGTGGAGGTATTATCTATCACTATGTGGTGTAATATCTGGTTATGGTGTGGAGGTGTTATCTATCACTATGTGGTGTAATATCTGGTTATGATGTGGGGGTATTATCTATCACTATGTGGTGTAATATCTGGTTATGATGTGGGGGTATTATCTATCACTATGTGGTGTAATATCTGGTTATGATGTGGGGGTATTATCTATCACTATGTGGTGTAATATCTGGTTATGATGTGGGGGTATTATCTATCACTATGTGGTGTAATATCTGGTTATGGTGTGGAGGTATTATCTATCACTATGCGGTGTAATATCTGGTTATGGTGTGGAGGTGTTATCTATCACTATGTGGTGTAATATCTGGTTATGATGTGGGGGTATTATCTATCACTATGCGGTGTAATATCTGGTTATGATGTGGGGGTATTATCTATCACTATGTGGTGTAATATCTGGTTATGGTGTGGAGGTATTATCTATCACTATGTGGTGTAATATCTGGTTATGATGTGGAGGTGTTATCTATCACTATGTGGTGTAATATCTGGTTATGATGTGGGGGTATTATCTATCACTATGTGGTGTAATATCTGGTTATGATGTGGGGGTATTATCTATCACTATGCGGTGTAATATCTGGTTATGATGTGGGGGTATTATCTATCACTATGCGGTGTAATATCTGGTTATGATGTGGGGGTATTATCTATCACTATGTGGTGTAATATCTGGTTATGATGTGGAGGTATTATCTATCACTATGCGGTGTAATATCTGGTTATGATGTGGAGGTATTATCTATCACTATGTGGTGTAATATCTGGTTATGATGTGGAGGTGTTATCTATCACTATGTGGTGTAATATCTGGTTATGGTGTGGAGGTATTATCTATCACTATGTGGTGTAATATCTGGTTATGATGTGGGGGTATTATCTATCACTATGCGGTGTAATATCTGGTTATGGTGTGGAGGTATTATCTATCACTATGTGGTGTAATATCTGGTTATGGTGTGGGGGTATTATCTATCACTATGTGGTGTAATATCTGGTTATGATGTGGTGGTATTATCTATCACTATGCGGTGTAATATCTGGTTATGGTGTGAGGGTGTTATCTATCACTATGTGGTGTAATATCTGGTTATGATGTGGAGGTATTATCTATCACTATGTGGTGTAATATCTGGTTATGGTGTGAGGGTGTTATCTATCACTATGTGGTGTAATATCTGGTTATGGTGTGGAGGTATTATCTATCACTATGCGGTGTAATATCTGGTTATGATGTGGAGGTATTATCTATCACTATGCGGTGTAATATCTGGTTATGATGTGGAGGTATTATCTATCACTATGTGGTGTAATATCTGGTTATGATGTGGAGGTATTATCTATCACTATGCGGTGTAATATCTGGTTATGATGTGGAGGTGTTATCTATCACTATGTGGTGTAATATCTGGTTATGGTGTGGTGGTATTATCTATCACTATGTGGTGTAATATCTGGTTATGATGTGGAGGTATTATCTATCACTATGTGGTGTAATATCTGGTTATGATGTGGTGGTATTATCTATCACTATGTGGTGTAATATCTGGTTATGGTGTGAGGGTGTTATCTATCACTATGTGGTGTAATATCTGGTTATGGTGTGGAGGTATTATCTATCACTATGCGGTGTAATATCTGGTTATGGTGTGGTGGTATTATCTATCACTATGTGGTGTAATATCTGGTTATGATGTGGAGGTATTATCTATCACTATGCGGTGTAATATCTGGTTATGATGTGGTGGTATTATCTATCACTATGCGGTGTAATATCTGGTTATGATGTGGTGGTATTATCTATCACTATGTGGTGTAATATCTGGTTATGATGTGGAGGTATTATCTATCACTATGTGGTGTAATATCTGGTTATGGTGTGGAGGTATTATCTATCACTATGTGGTGTAATATCTGGTTATGATGTGGAGGTGTTATCTATCACTATGTGGTGTAATATCTGGTTATGATGTGGGGGTATTATCTATCACTATGTGGTGTAATATCTGGTTATGATGTGGAGGTATTATCTATCACTATGTGGTGTAATATCTGGTTATGGTGTGGAGGTATTATCTATCACTATGCGGTGTAATATCTGGTTATGATGTGGAGGTATTATCTATCACTATGTGGTGTAATATCTGGTTATGGTGTGGAGGTATTATCTATCACTATGTGGTGTAATATCTGGTTATGATGTGGAGGTATTATCTATCACTATGTGGTGTAATATCTGGTTATGATGTGGAGGTATTATCTATCACTATGCGGTGTAATATCTGGTTATGATGTGGAGGTATTATCTATCACTATGTGGTGTAATATCTGGTTATGATGTGGAGGTGTTATCTATCACTATGTGGTGTAATATCTGGTTATGGTGTGGAGGTGTTATCTATCACTATGCGGTGTAATATCTGGTTATGGTGTGGAGGTATTATCTATCACTATGTGGTGTAATATCTGGTTATGATGTGGAGGTATTATCTATCACTATGTGGTGTAATATCTGGTTATGATGTGGAGGTATTATCTATCACTATGCAGTGTAATATCTGGTTATGATGTGGAGGTGTTATCTATCACTATGCGGTGTAATATCTGGTTATGGTGTGGAGGTATTATCTATCACTATGCGGTGTAATATCTGGTTATGATGTGGAGGTATTATCTATCACTATGTGGTGTAATATCTGGTTATGATGTGGGGGTATTATCTATCACTATGTGGTGTAATATCTGGTTATGATGTGGAGGTGTTATCTATCACTATGCAGTGTAATATCTGGTTATGATGTGGAGGTATTATCTATCACTATGTGGTGTAATATCTGGTTATGATGTGGGGGTATTATCTATCACTATGTGGTGTAATATCTGGTTATGATGTGGAGGTGTTATCTATCACTATGCAGTGTAATATCTGGTTATGATGTGGGGGTATTATCTATCACTATGTGGTGTAATATCTGGTTATGATGTGGAGGTATTATCTATCACTATGCGGTGTAATATCTGGTTATGGTGTGGGGGTATTATCTATCACTATGTGATGTAATATCTGGTTATGATGTGGAGGTATTATCTATCACTATGCGGTGTAATATCTGGTTATGGTGTGGGGGTATTATCTATCACTATGCGGTGTAATATCTGGTTATGATGTGGGGGTGTTATCTATCACTATGTGGTGTAATATCTGGTTATGATGTGGAGGTGTTATCTATCACTATGCAGTGTAATATCTGGTTATGATGTGGAGGTGTTATCTATCACTATGCAGTGTAATATCTGGTTATGATGTGGAGGTGTTATCTATCACTATGTGGTGTAATATCTGGTTATGGTGTGGAGGTATTATCTATCACTATGTGGTGTAATATCTGGTTATGATGTGGGGGTATTATCTATCACTATGTGGTGTAATATCTGGTTATGGTGTGGAGGTATTATCTATCACTATGTGGTGTAATATCTGGTTATGGTGTGGAGGTATTATCTATCACTATGTGGTGTAATATCTGGTTATGATGTGGAGGTATTATCTATCACTATGCGGTGTAATATCTGGTTATGATGTGGAGGTGTTATCTATCACTATGCGGTGTAATATCTGGTTATGATGTGGAGGTGTTATCTATCACTATGCGGTGTAATATCTGGTTATGATGTGGGGGTATTATCTATCACTATGCGGTGTAATATCTGGTTATGGTGTGGGGGTATTATCTATCACTATGTGGTGTAATATCTGGTTATGATGTGGAGGTATTATCTATCACTATGTGGTGTAATATCTGGTTATGATGTGGAGGTGTTATCTATCACTATGTGGTGTAATATCTGGTTATGATGTGGGGGTATTATCTATCACTATGTGGTGTAATATCTGGTTATGGTGTGGGGGTATTATCTATCACTATGTGGTGTAATATCTGGTTATGGTGTGGAGGTATTATCTATCACTATGCGGTGTAATATCTGGTTATGGTGTGGAGGTATTATCTATCACTATGCGGTGTAATATCTGGTTATGATGTGGAGGTATTATCTATCACTATGTGGTGTAATATCTGGTTATGATGTGGAGGTATTATCTATCACTATGTGGTGTAATATCTGGTTATGATGTGGAGGTATTATCTATCACTATGCAGTGTAATATCTGGTTATGGTGTGGAGGTGTTATCTATCACTATGTGGTGTAATATCTGGTTATGATGTGGAGGTATTATCTATCACTATGTGGTGTAATATCTGGTTATGATGTGGAGGTATTATCTATCACTATGTGGTGTAATATCTGGTTATGATGTGGAGGTATTATCTATCACTATGCGGTGTAATATCTGGTTATGATATGGAGGTATTATCTATCACTATGTGGTGTAATATCTGGTTATGATGTGGAGGTATTATCTATCACTATGCGGTGTAATATCTGGTTATGATGTGGAGGTATTATCTATCACTATGTGGTGTAATATCTGGTTATGATGTGGTGGTATTATCTATCACTATGTGGTGTAATATCTGGTTATGATGTGGAGGTATTATCTATCACTATGTGGTGTAATATCTGGTTATGGTGTGGAGGTGTTATCTATCACTATGTGGTGTAATATCTGGTTATGATGTGGTGGTATTATCTATCACTATGTGGTGTAATATCTGGTTATGATGTGGTGGTATTATCTATCACTATGTGGTGTAATATCTGGTTATGGTGTGGAGGTGTTATCTATCACTATGCGGTGTAATATCTGGTTATGATGTGGGGGTATTATCTATCACTATGTGGTGTAATATCTGGTTATGATGTGGAGGTGTTATCTATCACTATGTGGTGTAATATCTGGTTATGATGTGGAGGTATTATCTATCACTATGTGGTGTAATATCTGGTTATGATGTGGTGGTGTTATCTATCACTATGCGGTGTAATATCTGGTTATGGTGTGGTGGTATTATCTATCACTATGTGGTGTAATATCTGGTTATGATGTGGAGGTATTATCTATCACTATGTGGTGTAATATCTGGTTATGATGTGGAGGTATTATCTATCACTATGTAGTGTAATATCTGGTTATGGTGTGGAGGTATTATCTATCACTATGTGGTGTAATATCTGGTTATGGTGTGGAGGTGTTATCTATCACTATGTGGTGTAATATCTGGTTATGATGTGGTGGTATTATCTATCACTATGTGGTGTAATATCTGGTTATGATGTGGTGGTGTTATCTATCACTATGCGGTGTAATATCTGGTTATGGTGTGGTGGTATTATCTATCACTATGTGGTGTAATATCTGGTTATGATGTGGAGGTATTATCTATCACTATGTGGTGTAATATCTGGTTATGATGTGGAGGTATTATCTATCACTATGCGGTGTAATATCTGGTTATGGTGTGGGGGTATTATCTATCACTATGTGGTGTAATATCTGGTTATGATGTGGAGGTATTATCTATCACTATGTGGTGTAATATCTGGTTATGGTGTGGGGGTATTATCTATCACTATGTGGTGTAATATCTGGTTATGGTGTGGAGGTGTTATCTATCACTATGTGGTGTAATATCTGGTTATGATGTGGTGGTATTATCTATCACTATGTGGTGTAATATCTGGTTATGATGTGGGGGTATTATCTATCACTATGCGGTGTAATATCTGGTTATGATGTGGAGGTATTATCTATCACTATGTGGTGTAATATCTGGTTATGATGTGGAGGTGTTATCTATCACTATGCGGTGTAATATCTGGTTATGATGTGGAGGTATTATCTATCACTATGTGGTGTAATATCTGGTTATGGTGTGGAGGTATTATCTATCACTATGTGGTGTAATATCTGGTTATGATGTGGTGGTATTATCTATCACTATGCGGTGTAATATCTGGTTATGATGTGGAGGTATTATCTATCACTATGTGGTGTAATATCTGGTTATGATGTGGAGGTATTATCTATCACTATGTGGTGTAATATCTGGTTATGGTGTGGGGGTGTTATCTATCACTATGCGGTGTAATATCTGGTTATGGTGTGGAGGTATTATCTATCACTATGTGGTGTAATATCTGGTTATGATGTGGAGGTATTATCTATCACTATGTGGTGTAATATCTGGTTATGATGTGGAGGTGTTATCTATCACTATGCGGTGTAATATCTGGTTATGGTGTGGAGGTATTATCTATCACTATGCGGTGTAATATCTGGTTATGATGTGGAGGTATTATCTATCACTATGCGGTGTAATATCTGGTTATGGTGTGGAGGTGTTATCTATCACTATGTGGTGTAATATCTGGTTATGGTGTGGAGGTATTATCTATCACTATGTGGTGTAATATCTGGTTATGATGTGGAGGTATTATCTATCACTATGTGGTGTAATATCTGGTTATGATGTGGAGGTGTTATCTATCACTATGCGGTGTAATATCTGGTTATGATGTGGAGGTATTATCTATCACTATGTGGTGTAATATCTGGTTATTATGTGGAGGTATTATCTATCACTATGTGGTGTAATATCTGGTTATGATGTGGAGGTATTATCTATCACTATGCGGTGTAATATCTGGTTATGATGTGGAGGTATTATCTATCACTATGTGGTGTAATATCTGGTTATGATGTGGAGGTATTATCTATCACTATGTGGTGTAATATCTGGTTATGGTGTGGAGGTATTATCTATCACTATGTGGTGTAATATCTGGTTATGATGTGGAGGTATTATCTATCACTATGCGGTGTAATATCTGGTTATGGTGTGGAGGTATTATCTATCACTATGTGGTGTAATATCTGGTTATGGTGTGGAGGTATTATCTATCACTATGCGGTGTAATATCTGGTTATGATGTGGGGGTATTATCTATCACTATGCGGTGTAATATCTGGTTATGATGTAGAGGTATTATCTATCACTATGTGGTGTAATATCTGGTTATGATGTAGAGGTATTATCTATCACTATGCGGTGTAATATCTGGTTATGATGTAGAGGTATTATCTATCACTATGCGGTGTAATATCTGGTTATGATGTGGAGGTGTTATCTATCACTATGTGGTGTAATATCTGGTTATGGTGTGGGGGTATTATCTATCACTATGCGGTGTAATATCTGGTTATGATGTGGAGGTATTATCTATCACTATGTGGTGTAATATCTGGTTATGATGTGGAGGTGTTATCTATCACTATGCGGTGTAATATCTGGTTATGGTGTGGAGGTATTATCTATCACTATGTGGTGTAATATCTGGTTATGATGTGGAGGTATTATCTATCACTATGTGGTGTAATATCTGGTTATGGTGTGGAGGTATTATCTATCACTATGTGGTGTAATATCTGGTTATGGTGTGGAGGTATTATCTATCACTATGTGGTGTAATATCTGGTTATGATGTGGAGGTATTATCTATCACTATGCGGTGTAATATCTGGTTATGATGTGGGGGTATTATCTATCACTATGCGGTGTAATATCTGGTTATGGTGTGGAGGTGTTATCTATCACTATGTGGTGTAATATCTGGTTATGATGTGGAGGTGTTATCTATCACTATGTGGTGTAATATCTGGTTATGATGTGGAGGTGTTATCTATCACTATGTGGTGTAATATCTGGTTATGATGTGGTGGTATTATCTATCACTATGTGGTGTAATATCTGGTTATGATGTGGTGGTATTATCTATCACTATGCGGTGTAATATCTGGTTATGATGTGGTGGTATTATCTATCACTATGTGGTGTAATATCTGGTTATGATGTGGTGGTATTATCTATCACTATGCGGTGTAATATCTGGTTATGATGTGGAGGTATTATCTATCACTATGTGGTGTAATATCTGGTTATGATGTGGGGGTATTATCTATCACTATGTGGTGTAATATCTGGTTATGGTGTGGAGGTGTTATCTATCACTATGTGGTGTAATATCTGGTTATGATGTGGAGGTATTATCTATCACTATGTGGTGTAATATCTGGTTATGATGTGGGGGTATTATCTATCACTATGTGGTGTAATATCTGGTTATGATGTGGAGGTATTATCTATCACTATGTGGTGTAATATCTGGTTATGATGTGGAGGTGTTATCTATCACTATGTGGTGTAATATCTGGTTATGGTGTGGAGGTATTATCTATCACTATGTGGTGTAATATCTGGTTATGATGTGGAGGTATTATCTATCACTATGTGGTGTAATATCTGGTTATGGTGTGGGGGTGTTATCTATCACTATGTGGTGTAATATCTGGTTATGATGTGGAGGTGTTATCTATCACTATGTGGTGTAATATCTGGTTATGATGTGGGGGTATTATCTATCACTATGTGGTGTAATATCTGGTTATGATGTGGGGGTATTATCTATCACTATGCGGTGTAATATCTGGTTATGATGTGGGGGTATTATCTATCACTATGCGGTGTAATATCTGGTTATGATGTGGTGGTGTTATCTATCACTATGTGGTGTAATATCTGGTTATGATGTGGAGGTATTATCTATCACTATGCGGTGTAATATCTGGTTATGGTGTGGAGGTGTTATCTATCACTATGTGGTGTAATATCTGGTTATGATGTGGGGGTATTATCTATCACTATGCGGTGTAATATCTGGTTATGATGTGGAGGTATTATCTATCACTATGCGGTGTAATATCTGGTTATGGTGTGGAGGTGTTATCTATCACTATGTGGTGTAATATCTGGTTATGATGTGGGGGTATTATCTATCACTATGCGGTGTAATATCTGGTTATGGTGTGGAGGTGTTATCTATCACTATGTGGTGTAATATCTGGTTATGATGTGGGGGTATTATCTATCACTATGCGGTGTAATATCTGGTTATGATGTGGAGGTGTTATCTATCACTATGCGGTGTAATATCTGGTTATGATGTGGGGGTATTATCTATCACTATGCGGTGTAATATCTGGTTATGATGTGGGGGTATTATCTATCACTATGTGGTGTAATATCTGGTTATGATGTGGAGGTATTATCTATCACTATGCGGTGTAATATCTGGTTATGGTGTGGAGGTGTTATCTATCACTATGTGGTGTAATATCTGGTTATGATGTGGAGGTATTATCTATCACTATGTGGTGTAATATCTGGTTATGATGTGGGGGTGTTATCTATCACTATGCGGTGTAATATCTGGTTATGGTGTGGAGGTGTTATCTATCACTATGTGGTGTAATATCTGGTTATGATGTGGGGGTGTTATCTATCACTATGCGGTGTAATATCTGGTTATGATGTGGGGGTATTATCTATCACTATGTAGTGTAATATCTGGTTATGGTGTGGGGGTATTATCTATCACTATGCGGTGTAATATCTGGTTATGATGTGGAGGTATTATCTATCACTATGTGGTGTAATATCTGGTTATGATGTGGGGGTGTTATCTATCACTATGCGGTGTAATATCTGGTTATGATGTGGGGGTATTATCTATCACTATGTAGTGTAATATCTGGTTATGATGTGGGGGTATTATCTATCACTATGCGGTGTAATATCTGGTTATGATGTGGAGGTATTATCTATCACTATGTGGTGTAATATCTGGTTATGATGTGGAGGTGTTATCTATCACTATGTGGTGTAATATCTGGTTATGATGTGGAGGTATTATCTATCACTATGTGGTGTAATATCTGGTTATGATGTGGGGGTGTTATCTATCACTATGCGGTGTAATATCTGGTTATGGTGTGGAGGTGTTATCTATCACTATGTGGTGTAATATCTGGTTATGATGTGGGGGTGTTATCTATCACTATGCGGTGTAATATCTGGTTATGATGTGGGGGTATTATCTATCACTATGCGGTGTAATATCTGGTTATGATGTGGTGGTATTATCTATCACTATGTGGTGTAATATCTGGTTATGATGTGGAGGTATTATCTATCACTATGTGGTGTAATATCTGGTTATGGTGTGGAGGTATTATCTATCACTATGTGGTGTAATATCTGGTTATGATGTGGAGGTATTATCTATCACTATGTGGTGTAATATCTGGTTATGATGTGGAGGTATTATCTATCACTATGTGGTGTAATATCTGGTTATGATGTGGAGGTATTATCTATCACTATGTGGTGTAATATCTGGTTATGATGTGGAGGTATTATCTATCACTATGTGGTGTAATATCTGGTTATGGTGTGGAGGTATTATCTATCACTATGTGGTGTAATATCTGGTTATGATGTGGGGGTATTATCTATCACTATGTGGTGTAATATCTGGTTATGATGTGGAGGTATTATCTATCACTATGTGGTGTAATATCTGGTTATGATGTGGGGGTATTATCTATCACTATGCGGTGTAATATCTGGTTATGATGTGGGGGTATTATCTATCACTATGCGGTGTAATATCTGGTTATGATGTGGTGGTATTATCTATCACTATGTGGTGTAATATCTGGTTATGATGTGGAGGTATTATCTATCACTATGTGGTGTAATATCTGGTTATGGTGTGGAGGTGTTATCTATCACTATGCGGTGTAATATCTGGTTATGATGTGGAGGTGTTATCTATCACTATGTGGTGTAATATCTGGTTATGGTGTGGGGGTATTATCTATCACTATGTGGTGTAATATCTGGTTATGATGTGGAGGTATTATCTATCACTATGTGGTGTAATATCTGGTTATGATGTGGAGGTATTATCTATCACTATGTGGTGTAATATCTGGTTATGGTGTGGTGGTATTATCTATCACTATGTGGTGTAATATCTGGTTATGGTGTGGAGGTATTATCTATCACTATGTGGTGTAATATCTGGTTATGATGTGGAGGTATTATCTATCACTATGTGGTGTAATATCTGGTTATGGTGTGGGGGTATTATCTATCACTATGTGGTGTAATATCTGGTTATGATGTGGAGGTGTTATCTATCACTATGTGGTGTAATATCTGGTTATGATGTGGAGGTATTATCTATCACTATGTGGTGTAATATCTGGTTATGATGTGGAGGTATTATCTATCACTATGTGGTGTAATATCTGGTTATGGTGTGGAGGTATTATCTATCACTATGTGGTGTAATATCTGGTTATGGTGTGGAGGTGTTATCTATCACTATGTGGTGTAATATCTGGTTATGATGTGGAGGTATTATCTATCACTATGCGGTGTAATATCTGGTTATGATGTGGAGGTATTATCTATCACTATGTGGTGTAATATCTGGTTATGATGTGGAGGTATTATCTATCACTATGCGGTGTAATATCTGGTTATGATGTGGAGGTATTATCTATCACTATGTGGTGTAATATCTGGTTATGATGTGGTGGTATTATCTATTACTATGCGGTGTAATATCTGGTTATGGTGTGGGGGTATTATCTATTACTATGTGGTGTAATATCTGGTTATGGTGTGGAGGTATTATCTATCACTATGCGGTGTAATATCTGGTTATGATGTGGAGGTATTATCTATCACTATGCGGTGTAATATCTGGTTATGGTGTGGAGGTATTATCTATCACTATGCGGTGTAATATCTGGTTATGGTGTGGAGGTATTATCTATCACTATGCGGTGTAATATCTGGTTATGGTGTGGGGGTATTATCTATCACTATGTGGTGTAATATCTGGTTATGGTGTGGAGGTGTTATCTATCACTATGTGGTGTAATATCTGGTTATGATGTGGTGGTATTATCTATCACTATGCGGTGTAATATCTGGTTATGATGTGGAGGTATTATCTATCACTATGTGGTGTAATATCTGGTTATGGTGTGGGGGTATTATCTATCACTATGTGGTGTAATATCTGGTTATGGTGTGGAGGTATTATCTATCACTATGTGGTGTAATATCTGGTTATGATGTGGAGGTGTTATCTATCACTATGCAGTGTAATATCTGGTTATGATGTGGGGGTATTATCTATCACTATGCGGTGTAATATCTGGTTATGGTGTGGAGGTATTATCTATCACTATGCGGTGTAATATCTGGTTATGATGTGGAGGTATTATCTATCACTATGTGGTGTAATATCTGGTTATGGTGTGGAGGTATTATCTATCACTATGTGGTGTAATATCTGGTTATGATGTGGAGGTGTTATCTATCACTATGCAGTGTAATATCTGGTTATGATGTGGGGGTATTATCTATCACTATGCGGTGTAATATCTGGTTATGGTGTGGAGGTATTATCTATCACTATGTGGTGTAATATCTGGTTATGGTGTGGGGGTATTATCTATCACTATGTGGTGTAATATCTGGTTATGGTGTGGAGGTATTATCTATCACTATGCGGTGTAATATCTGGTTATGGTGTGGAGGTATTATCTATCACTATGTGGTGTAATATCTGGTTATGGTGTGGGGGTATTATCTATCACTATGCGGTGTAATATCTGGTTATGGTGTGGAGGTATTATCTATCACTATGCGGTGTAATATCTGGTTATGGTGTGGGGGTATTATCTATCACTATGTGGTGTAATATCTGGTTATGGTGTGGAGGTATTATCTATCACTATGCGGTGTAATATCTGGTTATGATGTGGAGGTGTTATCTATCACTATGTGGTGTAATATCTGGTTATGATGTGGAGGTGTTATCTATCACTATGCAGTGTAATATCTGGTTATGATGTCGGGGTATTATCTATCACTATGCGGTGTAATATCTGGTTATGGTGTGGAGGTATTATCTATCACTATGCGGTGTAATATCTGGTTATGATGTGGAGGTATTATCTATCACTATGTGGTGTAATATCTGGTTATGATGTGGGGGTGTTATCTATCACTATGTGGTGTAATATCTGGTTATGATGTGGAGGTATTATCTATCACTATGCGGTGTAATATCGGGTTATGATGTGGAGGTATTATCTATCACTATGTGGTGTAATATCTGGTTATGATGTGGGGGTGTTATCTATCACTATGTGGTGTAATATCTGGTTATGATGTGGAGGTATTATCTATCACTATGTGGTGTAATATCTGGTTATGATGTGGGGGTGTTATCTATCACTATGTGGTGTAATATCTGGTTATGATGTGGAGGTATTATCTATCACTATGTGGTGTAATATCTGGTTATGATGTGGAGGTATTATCTATCACTATGTGGTGTAATATCTGGTTATGATGTGGGGGTATTATCTATCACTATGTGGTGTAATATCTGGTTATGATGTGGAGGTATTATCTATCACTATGCGGTGTAATATCTGGTTATGGTGTGGAGGTATTATCTATCACTATGTGGTGTAATATCTGGTTATGATGTGGAGGTATTATCTATCACTATGCGGTGTAATATCTGGTTATGGTGTGGAGGTATTATCTATCACTATGTGGTGTAATATCTGGTTATGATGTGGAGGTATTATCTATTACTATGCGGTGTAATATCTGGTTATGATGTAGAGGTATTATCTATCACTATGCGGTGTAATATCTGGTTATGATGTGGAGGTATTATCTATCACTATGTGGTGTAATATCTGGTTATGATGTGGAGGTATTATCTATCACTATGTGGTGTAATATCTGGTTATGATGTAGAGGTATTATCTATCACTATGCGGTGTAATATCTGGTTATGATGTGGGGGTATTATCTATCACTATGTGGTGTAATATCTGGTTATGATGTAGAGGTATTATCTATCACTATGCGGTGTAATATCTGGTTATGATGTGGAGGTATTATCTATCACTATGTGGTGTAATATCTGGTTATGATGTGGAGGTGTTATCTATCACTATGTGGTGTAATATCTGGTTATGATGTGGAGGTATTATCTATCACTATGCGGTGTAATATCTGGTTATGATGTGGAGGTGTTATCTATCACTATGTGGTGTAATATCTGGTTATGATGTGGTGGTATTATCTATCACTATGTGGTGTAATATCTGGTTATGATGTGGGGGTATTATCTATCACTATGCGGTGTAATATCTGGTTATGATGTGGGGGTATTATCTATCACTATGCGGTGTAATATCTGGTTATGATGTGGAGGTGTTATCTATCACTATGTGGTGTAATATCTGGTTATGGTGTGGAGGTATTATCTATCACTATGTGGTGTAATATCTGGTTATGATGTGGAGGTGTTATCTATCACTATGTGGTGTAATATCTGGTTATGATGTGGAGGTATTATCTATCACTATGTGGTGAAATATCTGGTTATGATGTGGAGGTGTTATCTATCACTATGCGGTGTAATATCTGGTTATGGTGTGGAGGTATTATCTATCACTATGTGGTGTAATATCTGGTTATGATGTGGAGGTATTATCTATCACTATGTGGTGTAATATCTGGTTATGATGTGGTGGTATTATCTATCACTATGTGGTGTAATATCTGGTTATGATGTGGAGGTATTATCTATCACTATGTGGTGTAATATCTGGTTATGATGTGGAGGTATTATCTATCACTATGCGGTGTAATATCTGGTTATGATGTGGGGGTATTATCTATTACTATGTGGTGTAATATCTGGTTATGGTGTGGAGGTATTATCTATCACTATGTCATATCATATTTATTACCCTCTTTACCTTTCTTTTGTTTGGAAGTTTCATTATTTTTCTTTTCTTTAGGCTTTTTGACAGCTGCGTATGTGGCACTTGGGTTGAGTTGAACTAAAGAAAAGACATGACTATCAGCCAGGTTTACTTTTATCTAACGCTCCTCTAACGCTTCATAATAAAAACTAAAAAGCTTTGCTTTTCACCAAAGTTATTAACTACCTAAAAGTGGCAAAAACAATTTACTAATCCCTAGTGATAAAACATCATTGGTGACCCTAAGGACCCATGCACACGAACGTGTTTTTCCATCCACAATTCCCCCGCAAATCCACGGGAGAATTGTGGACCCATTCATTTCTATGGGCCCATACACACTATCCGTGTTTTTACGGGTCTCCGCATGTCCGCAAATCCGTGCCGCAGAAACTCAGGACATGTCTTATTACGGCCCGCAAATTCGATGCGGACATGCCCATAGAAGTCAATGGGCCCGTGGAAAATGCGGGTACACCTCCGTGTGTCAACCGCAGTTTGCGTATTTGCGGAAGTGTTGCTAGTCGACGACCGGGAATGAGTTCTGTCGTCATCCTGTTTTACCTAGGCTTTTTTTTTTTTATCCGCATTTTGCGGATTACATACGGATGAACTGCGGATTACATACTGATGAACTGCGGAGGACATTTCACGGAACACGGTCCTGGAATTTGCAGACCAGAAAAACACTACGGTCGTGTGCATGAGGCGTAAGCAAAGAGAAACAGAGCCATTCTCCAATGGATTGTCGGTACAGTCATCCCTAAGGGAGCACTATAATGGGTAATTCCAATAACATAGGTCCCTAATAAAAGGATGGGTCTTCACAGTGTGCAATCCCACCAATCTCATCTAATGACTTAGCATCTATTGGGAAGAAGACCTTGACAGGCGTGCACTAAGGGGAAAGAGGACTCCATGGAAAGTAGTACATCAGGGTCCTTCCTTGTCGTGATTTGTAGGACTATTACACAATAGAAAGGTCTAGAGTTCAAAGAAAAGCTTCACATTTCTTTGTTACGTTTTTAGAGCCTGCGGTGTAGAGATACATGGTTCACATCAAGCATGAGATTGAGGTGGGGGTCCATATTTGGGTATTTTTCTTGGCCCCACAGTTACTGCATTGGTTGTTTCAGTGTATGTAAGACCTTTCGGCCAGAAAAAAAAAAGAAAAAGCAACATCCAAGGCGGAGGACCTTAACCATAGACGATAGAAAAAAACAAATACACGGCACCAGACAGTAGCTAGAAGCCTGCAGAGACAGCAGGAGGTGAAGAAGACAACAGGAACAAAGCAGTGGATATGGTGGATTTAAAACTCACGATCAATTAGTGACAAGGAGTATCAACTGCAGATCCAGGCCTAGTATAAGTGACAGGGAGTGTTCACTGCAGAACCAGGGCTAGTATCAGTGAGAGAGAAAGTCAACTGCAGAAGCAGGGCCAGTATTACTGACAAGGAGTGCGTATTGCAGAACGAGGCTATGTATACGGGACAAGGAATGTCCACTGCAGAAAGGGGGCCAGCATCTGTAACAGGGGGTGTCCACTGCAGAACCGAGGCCAACATCAGTGACAGAGAGGACCAAGTGTCAGTGGCATGGAGGGTCAATAACCGGAAGGGTCCACTGCTGAACCAGGGCCAGTTTCAGTGACAGAGACGGTCCATTGAGGTATTAGGGCCAGTGTCAGTAACAGGAAGGGCAGGGAGGGTCCACTGAAGTACCAAGGCCAGTGTCAATGACAGAAAGGGTCCACTGCAGAACCAGGGCCAGTATCAGGGAGGGTCCACCGAAGAACCAAGGCCAGTATCAGCCACAGAGACGGTCCATTGCAGTATTAGGGCCAGTGTCAGTAACAAGAAGTGTCCACTAGGGACCACGGCTCAGTATCAATGACAAGTAGCGTCCACTGCAGAACCAGGGACAGCATTAGTTACGGAGAGGGCCAACTGCAGAACCATGCCAGTTGCAGTGACAGGGAGGGTCCACTGAAGAACCAAGGCCAGTATCAGCGACAGAGAGGGTCCATTGCAGTTTCAGGCCAGTGTCAGTAATTGGAAGTGTCTGCCGCATCAGCTGGGCCAGCATCAATGATAAGTAGGGCTCACTGCAAAATCAGGGACAGTATTATTGAAAGGGAGTGTGCACTGCAGAACCAGGGCCAGTGTCAGTGGCAGGAAGGGTTTACTGCAGAGCCAGGGCCATAATCAGTGAAAAGAAGAGTCCACTTATGAACACGGCTAAGTATCAGTGACAAGGATTGTCCACTGTAGAACCAGTGCCAGTGTCAATTGCAGGAAGGGTCTGCCACAACACCAGCATCAATGATAAGGAGGGCTTACTGCAGAACCAGGGTCAGTATTGGGGACAAGGAGTGTCCATTGCAGAACCAGGCTCAGTATCCATAACAGGGAATATCCACTGCAGAGCCAGTATTAGTGACAGGGAGTGCCAACTGCAGAACCAAGGCCAGTGTCAGCGGCAGGGAGGATCCACTGCAGTATCAGGGCCAGTGTCAATGACAGGAAGGATCTGCCACAACACGAGGGCAAGCATGAATGATCAGAAGGGCTCTGCAGAATTAGGGACAACATTAGTGAAAGGGAGTGTCCACTGCAGAACCGGGGCATGTGCCAGTGGCAGGAAGGGTACATTGCAAAACGAAGGCCGGTATAAGTACCCCAGACAGGTCGTTTTAGCTGCAGAAATGATGTTGTAATATAAGTTGTGCATTGACTGGTGCCTCCCCATTTAGTGGACTAATAAGGAGCTGATCCGTGGACTCTCCTGTGCTGTGGATTAGGAAGCCTCTGACTTTACACCATAGACAAGATTAATCTTCTCTGTTCCTCAAGACTCTGTCTAATTCTGGCCACACAGAGGAAACAGCGCACCTTGTCCAGTCATGAAAAGCAACATAGAAAAAGAGAGAAGTGACTACATGTACTTCCCGTTACATGTCATTACTTTCATTACCTGTTATTCCTCTCGTTACTTCTCATTGTCTCTAATTCTCTAAGTACCTGCCATTACTTGTCACTGCTCTCCATACCTATCACCACACACATTACCCTTATTACCTGCCATTACTTATCATTACTCTTATTACCTGTCATTACTTATCATTACTCTTATTACCTGTCATTACACTCATTACTCTTATTACCTGTCATTACTTATCATTACTCTTATTACCTGTCATTACTTATCATTACCCTTATTACCTGTCAAAACTTATCATTACCCTTATTACCTGTCATTACCTATCATTACTCTTATTACCTGTCAAAACTTATCATTACTCTTATTACCTATCATTACTCTTATTACCTGCCATTACTTATCATTACTCCTATTACCTGTCATTACTTATCATTACTCTTATTACCTGTCATTACTTATCATTACTCCTATTACCTATCATTACTCTTATTACCTGTCATTACTTATCATTACTCTTATTACCTGTCATTACTTATCATTACTCTTATTACCTATCATTACTTATCATTACTCTTATTACCTATCATTACTTATCATTAATCTTATTACCTGTCATTACTTATCATTACTCTTATTACCTGTCATTACTTATCATTACTCTTATTACCTATCATTACTTATCATTACTCTTATTACCTGCCATTACTTATCATTACTCTTATTAGCTGTCATTACTTATCATTACTCTTATTACCTGTCATTACTTATCACTACCCTTATTACCTGTCATTACTTATCATTACTCTTATTACCTGTCATTACTTATCATTACTCTTATTACC
>NW_027462095.1:0-47150 GCF_050947455.1 Rhinoderma darwinii
GAAGCGCTGTCTTTGACTTCTCTGGATGTTTCCCAGGCGAGCTATTGACAAGTAAATCCTAGACGCTCGATCTTGGTTACTTTCGCTTTCGCGGCTGGCAGCAAAGTTCAGAACCATGTTTCTGTGAATAACTCTTGAACCGTAAGTCACAGACGCTCGCTCTTGGCTGCATTCGTTTCAGCTCGTGGCAGCCAGTCTAAAAAAACACTATCTTGGACTTCTCTGGATGTTTCCCAGGCGAGCTATTGGTAGCCGGTTCAAAACCACTGTTTCTGAGGCTAATTCTTGAACCGTAAGTCATAGACGCTCGATCTTGGCGGCATTCGTCTCAGCGCCTGGCAATCAGTATAGAAGCACTGTTTCCCACTGTTTCTGAGGCTAATTCTTGAACCGTAAGTCTTAGACGCTTGATCTTGGCGGCATTCGTCTCAGCGCCTGGTAATTAGTATAGAAGCACTGTCTTTGACTTATCTCAAAGTTTCCCAGGCGAGCTATTCACAAGTAAATCCTAGACGCTCGATCTTGGTTACTTTCGCTTTCGCGGCTGGCAGCAAAGTTCAGAACCATGTTTCTGTGAATAACTCTTGAACCGTAAGTCACAGACGCTCGCTCTTGGCTGCATTCGTTTCAGCTCGTGGCAGCCAGTCTAAAAAACACTAGATTGGACTTCTCTGGATGTTTCCCAGGCGAGCTATTGGCAGCATGTTTAGAACCACTGTTTCTGAGGCTAATTCTTGAACCGTAAGTCATAGACGCTCGATCTTGGCGGCATTCGTCTCAGCGCCTGGCAATTAGTATAGAAGCACTGTTTCCCACTGTTTCTGAGGCTAATTCTTGAACCGTAAGTCTTAGACGCTTGATCTTGGCGGCATTCGTCTCAGCGCCTGGCAATTAGTATAGCTGCACTGTCTTTGACTTCTCTGGATGTTTTCCAGGCGAGCTATTCACAAGTAAATCCTAGACGCTCGATCTTGGTTGCTTTCGCTTTCGCGGCTGGCAGCAAAGTTCAGAACCATGTTTCTGTGAATAACTCTTGAACCGTAAGTCACAGACGCTCGCTCTTGGCTGCATTCGTTTCAGCTCGTGGCAGCCAGTCTAAAAAACACTATCTTGGACTTCTCTGGATGTTTCCCAGGCGAGCTATTGGCAGCATGTTCAGAACCACTGTTTCTGAGGCTATTTCTTGAACCGTAAGTCATAGACGCTAGATCTTGGCGGCATTCGTCTCAGCGCCTGGCAATTAGTATAGAAGCACTGTCTTTGACTTCTCTGGATGTTTCCCAGGCGAGCTATTGGCAGCATGTTCAGAACCACTGTTTCTGAGGCTAATTCTTGAACCGTAAGTCATAGACGCTCGATCTTGGCTGCATTCGTCTCAGCGCCTGGCAATTAGTATAGAAGCACTGTCTTTGACCTCTCTGGATGTTTCCCAGGCGAGCTATTGACAAGTAAATCCTAGACGCTCGATCTTGGTTATTTTCGCTTTCGCGGCTGGCAGCAAAGTTCAGAACCATGTTTCTGTGAATAACTCTTGAACCGTAAGTCACAGACGCTCGCTCTTGGCTGCATTCGTTTCAGCTCGTGGCAGCCAGTCTAAAAAAACACTATCTTGGAGTTCTCTGGATGTTTCCCAGGCGAGCAATTGGCAGCATGTTCAGAACCACTGTTTCTGAGGCTAATTCTTGAACCGTAAGTCATAGACGCTCGATCTTGGCGGCATTCGTCTCAGCGCCTGGCAATTAGTATAAAAGCACTGTTTCCCACTGTTTCTGAGGCTAATTCTTGAACCGTAAGTCTTTTACGCTTGATCTTGGCGGCATTCGTCTCAGCGCCTGGCAATTAGTATAGAAACACTGTTTCCCACTGTTTCTGAGGCTAATTCTTGAACCGTAAGTCTTAGACGCTCGATCTTGGCGGCATTCGTCTCAGCGCCTGGCAATTAGTATAGAAGCACTGTCTTTGACTTCTCTGGATGTTTCCCAGGCGAGCTATTGACAAGTAAATCCTAGACGCTCGATCTTGGTTATTTTCGCTTTCGCGGCTGGCAGCAAAGTTCAGAACCATGTTTCTGTGAATAACTCTTGAACCGTAAGTCACAGACGCTCGCTCTTGGCTGCATTCGTTTCAGCTCGTGGCAGCCAGTCTAAAAAACACTATCTTGGACTTCTCTGGATGTTTCCCAGGCGAGCTATTGGCAGCATGTTCAGAACCACTGTTTCTGAGGCTAATTCTTGAACCGTAAGTCATAGACGCTCGATCTTGGCGGCATTCGTCTCAGCGCCTGGCAATTAGTATAGAAGCACTGTTTCCCACTGTTTCTGAGGCTAATTCTTGAACCGTAAGTCTTAGACGCTTGATCTTGGCGGCATTCGTCTCAGCGCCTGGCAATTAGTATAGCTGCACTGTCTTTGACTTCTCTGGATGTTTTCCAGGCGAGCTATTCACAAGTAAATCCTAGACGCTCGATCTTGGTTGCTTTCGCTTTCGCGGCTGGCAGCAAAGTTCAGAACCACTGTTTCTGAGGCTAATTCTTGAACCGTAAGTCATAGACGCTCGATCTTGGCGGCATTCGTCTCAGCGCCTGGCAATTAGTATAGAAGCACTGTTTCCCACTGTTTCTGAGGCTAATTCTTGAACCGTAAGTCTTAGACGCTTGATCTTGGCGGCATTCGTCTCAGCGCCTGGCAATTAGTATAGCTGCACTGTATTTGACCTCTCTGGATGTTTTCCAGGCGAGCTATTCACAAGTAAATCCTAGACGCTCGATCTTGGTTATTTTCGCTTTCGCGGCTGGCAGCAAAGTTCAGAACCATGTTTCTGTGAATAACTCTTGAACCGTAAGTCACAGACGCTCGCTCTTGGCTGCATTCGTTTCAGCTCGTGGCAGCCAGTCTAAAAAACACTATCTTGGACTTCTCTGGATGTTTCCCAGGCGAGCTATTGGCAGCATGTTCAGAACCACTGTTTCTGAGGCTAATTCTTGAACCGTAAGTCATAGACGCTCGATCTTGGCGGCATTCGTCTCAGCGCCTGGCAATTAGTATAGCTGCACTGTCTTTGACTTCTCTGGATGTTTTCCAGGCGAGCTATTCACAAGTAAATCCTAGACGCTCGATCTTGGTTGCTTTTGCTTTCGCGGCTGGCAGCAAAGTTCAGAACCATGTTTCTGTGAATGACTCTTGAACCGTAAGTCACAGACGCTCGCTCTTGGCTGCATTCGTTTCAGCTCGTGGCAGCCAGTCTAAAAAACATTATCTTGGACTTCTCTGGATGTTTCCCAGGCGAGCTATTGGCAGCATGTTCAAAACCACTGTTTCTGAGGCTAATTCTTGAACCGTAAGTCATAGACGCTCGATCTTGACGGCATTCGTCTCAGCGCCTGGCAATTAGTATAGAAGCACTGTTTCCCACTGTTTCTGAGGCTAATTCTTGAACCGTAAGTCTTAGACGCTTGATCTTGGCGGCATTCGTCTCAGCGCCTGGCAATTAGTATAGAAGCACTGTCTTTGACTTCTCTGGATGTTTCCCAGGCGAGCTATTGACAAATAAATCCTAGACGCTCGATCTTGGTTACTTTCGCTTTCCCGGCTGGCAGCAAAGTTCAGAACCATGTTTCTGTGAATAACTCTTGAACCGTAAGTCACAGACGCTCGCTCTTGGTTGCATTCGTTTCAGCTCGTGGCAGCCAGTCTAAAAAACACTATCTTGGACTTCTCTGGATGTTTCCCAGGCGAGCTATTGGCAGCATGTTCAAAACCACTGTTTTTTTAGGCTAATTCTTGAACCGTAAATCATAGACGCTCGATCTTGGCGGCATTCGTCTCAGCGCCTGGCAATTAGTATAGAAGCACTGTTTCCCACTGTTTCTGAGGCTAATTCTTGAACCGTAAGTCTTAGACGCTTGATCTTGGCGGCATTCGTCTCAGCGCCTGGCAATTAGTATAGAAGCACTGTCTTTGACTTATCTGGACGTTTCCCAGGCGAGCTATTCACAAGTAAATCCTAGACGCTCGATCTTGGTTACTTTCGCTTTCGCGGCTGGCAGCAAAGTTCAGAACCATGTTTCTGTGAATAACTCTTGAACCGTAAGTCACAGACGCTCGCTCTTGGTTGCATTCGTTTCAGCTCGTGGTAGCCAGTCTAAAAAACATTATATTGGACTTCTCTGGATGTTTCCCAGGCGAGCTATTAGCAGCATGTTCAGAACCACTGTTTCTGAGGCTATTTCTTGAACCGTAAGTCATAGACGCTCGATCTTGGCGGCATTCGTCTCAGCGCCTGGCAATTAGTATAGAAGCACTGTTTCCCACTGTTTCTGAGGCTAATTCTTGAACCGTAAGTCATAGACGCTCGATCTTGGCGGCATTCGTCTCAGCGCCTGGCAATTAGTATAGAAGCACTGTCTTTGACTTCTCTGGATGTTTCCCAGGCGAGCTATTGACAAGTAAATCCTAGACGCTCGATCTTGGTTATTTTCGCTTTCGCGGCTGGCAGCAAAGTTCAGAACCATGTTTCTGTGAATAACTCTTGAACCGTAAGTCACAGACGCTCGCTCTTGGCTGCATTCGTTTCAGCTCGTGGAAGCCAGTCTAAAAAAACACTATCTTGGACTTTTCTGGATGTTTCCCAGGCAAGCTATTGGCAGCATGTTCAGAACCACTGTTTCTGAGGCTATTTCTTGAACCGTAAGTCATAGACACTCGATCTTGGCGGCATTCGTCTCAGCGCCTGGCAATTAGTATAGAAGCACTGTTTCCCACTGTTTCTGAGGCTAATTCTTGAACCGTAAGTCTTAGACGCTTGATCTTGGCGGCATTCGTCTCAGCGCCTGGCAATTAGTATAGCTGCACTGTATTTGACCTCTCTGGATGTTTTCCAGGCGAGCTATTCACAAGTAAATCCTAGACGCTCGATCTTGGTTATTTTCGCTTTCGCGGCTGGCAGCAAAGTTCAGAACCATGTTTCTGTGAATAACTCTTGAACCGTAAGTCACAGACGCTCGCTCTTGGCTGCATTCGTTTCAGCTCGTGGCAGCCAGTCTAAAAAACACTATCTTGGACTTCTCTGGATGTTTCCCAGGCGAGCTATTGGCAGCATGTTCAGAACCACTGTTTCTGAGGCTAATTCTTGAACCGTAAGTCATAGACGCTCGATCTTGGCGGCATTCGTCTCAGCGCCTGGCAATTAGTATAGCTGCACTGTCTTTGACTTCTCTGGATGTTTTCCAGGCGAGCTATTCACAAGTAAATCCTAGACGCTCGATCTTGGTTGCTTTTGCTTTCGCGGCTGGCAGCAAAGTTCAGAACCATGTTTCTGTGAATGACTCTTGAACCGTAAGTCACAGACGCTCGCTCTTGGCTGCATTCGTTTCAGCTCGTGGCAGCCAGTCTAAAAAACATTATCTTGGACTTCTCTGGATGTTTCCCAGGCGAGCTATTGGCAGCATGTTCAAAACCACTGTTTCTGAGGCTAATTCTTGAACCGTAAGTCATAGACGCTCGATCTTGACGGCATTCGTCTCAGCGCCTGGCAATTAGTATAGAAGCACTGTTTCCCACTGTTTCTGAGGCTAATTCTTGAACCGTAAGTCTTAGACGCTTGATCTTGGCGGCATTCGTCTCAGCGCCTGGCAATTAGTATAGAAGCACTGTCTTTGACTTCTCTGGATGTTTCCCAGGCGAGCTATTGACAAGTAAATCCTAGACGCTCGATCTTGGTTACTTTCGCTTTCCCGGCTGGCAGCAAAGTTCAGAACCATGTTTCTGTGAATAACTCTTGAACCGTAAGTCACAGACGCTCGCTCTTGGTTGCATTCGTTTCAGCTCGTGGCAGCCAGTCTAAAAAACACTATCTTGGACTTCTCTGGATGTTTCCCAGGCGAGCTATTGGCAGCATGTTCAAAACCACTGTTTTTTTAGGCTAATTCTTGAACCGTAAATCATAGACGCTCGATCTTGGCGGCATTCGTCTCAGCGCCTGGCAATTAGTATAGAAGCACTGTTTCCCACTGTTTCTGAGGCTAATTCTTGAACCGTAAGTCTTAGACGCTTGATCTTGGCGGCATTCGTCTCAGCGCCTGGCAATTAGTATAGAAGCACTGTCTTTGACTTATCTGGACGTTTCCCAGGCGAGCTATTCACAAGTAAATCCTAGACGCTCGATCTTGGTTACTTTCGCTTTCGCGGCTGGCAGCAAAGTTCAGAACCATGTTTCTGTGAATAACTCTTGAACCGTAAGTCACAGACGCTCGCTCTTGGTTGCATTCGTTTCAGCTCGTGGTAGCCAGTCTAAAAAACATTATATTGGACTTCTCTGGATGTTTCCCAGGCGAGCTATTAGCAGCATGTTCAGAACCACTGTTTCTGAGGCTATTTCTTGAACCGTAAGTCATAGACGCTCGATCTTGGCGGCATTCGTCTCAGCGCCTGGCAATTAGTATAGAAGCACTGTTTCCCACTGTTTCTGAGGCTAATTCTTGAACCGTAAGTCATAGACGCTCGATCTTGGCGGCATTCGTCTCAGCGCCTGGCAATTAGTATAGAAGCACTGTCTTTGACTTCTCTGGATGTTTCCCAGGCGAGCTATTGACAAGTAAATCCTAGACGCTCGATCTTGGTTATTTTCGCTTTCGCGGCTGGCAGCAAAGTTCAGAACCATGTTTCTGTGAATAACTCTTGAACCGTAAGTCACAGACGCTCGCTCTTGGCTGCATTCGTTTCAGCTCGTGGAAGCCAGTCTAAAAAAACACTATCTTGGACTTTTCTGGATGTTTCCCAGGCAAGCTATTGGCAGCATGTTCAGAACCACTGTTTCTGAGGCTATTTCTTGAACCGTAAGTCATAGACGCTCGATCTTGGCGGCATTCGTCTCAGCGCCTGGCAATTAGTATAGAAGCACTGTTTCCCACTGTTTCTGAGGCTAATTCTTGAACCGTAAGTCATAGACGCTCGATCTTGGCGGCATTCGTCTCAGCGCCTGGCAATTAGTATGGAAGCGCTGTCTTTGACTTCTCTGGATGTTTCCCAGGCGAGCTATTGACAAGTAAATCCTAGACGCTCGATCTTGGTTACTTTCGCTTTCGCGGCTGGCAGCAAAGTTCAGAACCATGTTTCTGTGAATAACTCTTGAACCGTAAGTCACAGACGCTCGCTCTTGGCTGCATTCGTTTCAGCTCGTGGCAGCCAGTCTAAAAAAACACTATCTTGGACTTCTCTGGATGTTTCCCAGGCGAGCTATTGGTAGCCGGTTCAAAACCACTGTTTCTGAGGCTAATTCTTGAACCGTAAGTCATAGACGCTCGATCTTGGCGGCATTCGTCTCAGCGCCTGGCAATCAGTATAGAAGCACTGTTTCCCACTGTTTCTGAGGCTAATTCTTGAACCGTAAGTCTTAGACGCTTGATCTTGGCGGCATTCGTCTCAGCGCCTGGCAATTAGTATAGAAGCACTGTCTTTGACTTATCTCAAAGTTTCCCAGGCGAGCTATTCACAAGTAAATCCTAGACGCTCGATCTTGGTTACTTTCGCTTTCGCGGCTGGCAGCAAAGTTCAGAACCATGTTTCTGTGAATAACTCTTGAACCGTAAGTCACAGACGCTCGCTCTTGGCTGCATTCGTTTCAGCTCGTGGCAGCCAGTCTAAAAAACACTAGATTGGACTTCTCTGGATGTTTCCCAGGCGAGCTATTGGCAGCATGTTTAGAACCACTGTTTCTGAGGCTAATTCTTGAACCGTAAGTCATAGACGCTCGATCTTGGCGGCATTCGTCTCAGCGCCTGGCAATTAGTATAGAAGCACTGTTTCCCACTGTTTCTGAGGCTAATTCTTGAACCGTAAGTCTTAGACGCTTGATCTTGGCGGCATTCGTCTCAGCGCCTGGCAATTAGTATAGCTGCACTGTCTTTGACTTCTCTGGATGTTTTCCAGGCGAGCTATTCACAAGTAAATCCTAGACGCTCGATCTTGGTTGCTTTCGCTTTCGCGGCTGGCAGCAAAGTTCAGAACCATGTTTCTGTGAATAACTCTTGAACCGTAAGTCACAGACGCTCGCTCTTGGCTGCATTCGTTTCAGCTCGTGGCAGCCAGTCTAAAAAACACTATCTTGGACTTCTCTGGATGTTTCCCAGGCGAGCTATTGGCAGCATGTTCAGAACCACTGTTTCTGAGGCTATTTCTTGAACCGTAAGTCATAGACGCTAGATCTTGGCGGCATTCGTCTCAGCGCCTGGCAATTAGTATAGAAGCACTGTCTTTGACTTCTCTGGATGTTTCCCAGGCGAGCTATTGGCAGCATGTTCAGAACCACTGTTTCTGAGGCTAATTCTTGAACCGTAAGTCATAGACGCTCGATCTTGGCTGCATTCGTCTCAGCGCCTGGCAATTAGTATAGAAGCACTGTCTTTGACCTCTCTGGATGTTTCCCAGGCGAGCTATTGACAAGTAAATCCTAGACGCTCGATCTTGGTTATTTTCGCTTTCGCGGCTGGCAGCAAAGTTCAGAACCATGTTTCTGTGAATAACTCTTGAACCGTAAGTCACAGACGCTCGCTCTTGGCTGCATTCGTTTCAGCTCGTGGCAGCCAGTCTAAAAAAACACTATCTTGGAGTTCTCTGGATGTTTCCCAGGCGAGCAATTGGCAGCATGTTCAGAACCACTGTTTCTGAGGCTAATTCTTGAACCGTAAGTCATAGACGCTCGATCTTGGCGGCATTCGTCTCAGCGCCTGGCAATTAGTATAAAAGCACTGTTTCCCACTGTTTCTGAGGCTAATTCTTGAACCGTAAGTCTTTTACGCTTGATCTTGGCGGCATTCGTCTCAGCGCCTGGCAATTAGTATAGAAACACTGTTTCCCACTGTTTCTGAGGCTAATTCTTGAACCGTAAGTCTTAGACGCTCGATCTTGGCGGCATTCGTCTCAGCGCCTGGCAATTAGTATAGAAGCACTGTCTTTGACTTCTCTGGATGTTTCCCAGGCGAGCTATTGACAAGTAAATCCTAGACGCTCGATCTTGGTTATTTTCGCTTTCGCGGCTGGCAGCAAAGTTCAGAACCATGTTTCTGTGAATAACTCTTGAACCGTAAGTCACAGACGCTCGCTCTTGGCTGCATTCGTTTCAGCTCGTGGCAGCCAGTCTAAAAAACACTATCTTGGACTTCTCTGGATGTTTCCCAGGCGAGCTATTGGCAGCATGTTCAGAACCACTGTTTCTGAGGCTAATTCTTGAACCGTAAGTCATAGACGCTCGATCTTGGCGGCATTCGTCTCAGCGCCTGGCAATTAGTATAGAAGCACTGTTTCCCACTGTTTCTGAGGCTAATTCTTGAACCGTAAGTCTTAGACGCTTGATCTTGGCGGCATTCGTCTCAGCGCCTGGCAATTAGTATAGCTGCACTGTCTTTGACTTCTCTGGATGTTTTCCAGGCGAGCTATTCACAAGTAAATCCTAGACGCTCGATCTTGGTTGCTTTCGCTTTCGCGGCTGGCAGCAAAGTTCAGAACCACTGTTTCTGAGGCTAATTCTTGAACCGTAAGTCATAGACGCTCGATCTTGGCGGCATTCGTCTCAGCGCCTGGCAATTAGTATAGAAGCACTGTTTCCCACTGTTTCTGAGGCTAATTCTTGAACCGTAAGTCTTAGACGCTTGATCTTGGCGGCATTCGTCTCAGCGCCTGGCAATTAGTATAGCTGCACTGTATTTGACCTCTCTGGATGTTTTCCAGGCGAGCTATTCACAAGTAAATCCTAGACGCTCGATCTTGGTTATTTTCGCTTTCGCGGCTGGCAGCAAAGTTCAGAACCATGTTTCTGTGAATAACTCTTGAACCGTAAGTCACAGACGCTCGCTCTTGGCTGCATTCGTTTCAGCTCGTGGCAGCCAGTCTAAAAAACACTATCTTGGACTTCTCTGGATGTTTCCCAGGCGAGCTATTGGCAGCATGTTCAGAACCACTGTTTCTGAGGCTAATTCTTGAACCGTAAGTCATAGACGCTCGATCTTGGCGGCATTCGTCTCAGCGCCTGGCAATTAGTATAGCTGCACTGTCTTTGACTTCTCTGGATGTTTTCCAGGCGAGCTATTCACAAGTAAATCCTAGACGCTCGATCTTGGTTGCTTTTGCTTTCGCGGCTGGCAGCAAAGTTCAGAACCATGTTTCTGTGAATGACTCTTGAACCGTAAGTCACAGACGCTCGCTCTTGGCTGCATTCGTTTCAGCTCGTGGCAGCCAGTCTAAAAAACATTATCTTGGACTTCTCTGGATGTTTCCCAGGCGAGCTATTGGCAGCATGTTCAAAACCACTGTTTCTGAGGCTAATTCTTGAACCGTAAGTCATAGACGCTCGATCTTGACGGCATTCGTCTCAGCGCCTGGCAATTAGTATAGAAGCACTGTTTCCCACTGTTTCTGAGGCTAATTCTTGAACCGTAAGTCTTAGACGCTTGATCTTGGCGGCATTCGTCTCAGCGCCTGGCAATTAGTATAGAAGCACTGTCTTTGACTTCTCTGGATGTTTCCCAGGCGAGCTATTGACAAGTAAATCCTAGACGCTCGATCTTGGTTACTTTCGCTTTCCCGGCTGGCAGCAAAGTTCAGAACCATGTTTCTGTGAATAACTCTTGAACCGTAAGTCACAGACGCTCGCTCTTGGTTGCATTCGTTTCAGCTCGTGGCAGCCAGTCTAAAAAACACTATCTTGGACTTCTCTGGATGTTTCCCAGGCGAGCTATTGGCAGCATGTTCAAAACCACTGTTTTTTTAGGCTAATTCTTGAACCGTAAATCATAGACGCTCGATCTTGGCGGCATTCGTCTCAGCGCCTGGCAATTAGTATAGAAGCACTGTTTCCCACTGTTTCTGAGGCTAATTCTTGAACCGTAAGTCTTAGACGCTTGATCTTGGCGGCATTCGTCTCAGCGCCTGGCAATTAGTATAGAAGCACTGTCTTTGACTTATCTGGACGTTTCCCAGGCGAGCTATTCACAAGTAAATCCTAGACGCTCGATCTTGGTTACTTTCGCTTTCGCGGCTGGCAGCAAAGTTCAGAACCATGTTTCTGTGAATAACTCTTGAACCGTAAGTCACAGACGCTCGCTCTTGGTTGCATTCGTTTCAGCTCGTGGTAGCCAGTCTAAAAAACATTATATTGGACTTCTCTGGATGTTTCCCAGGCGAGCTATTAGCAGCATGTTCAGAACCACTGTTTCTGAGGCTATTTCTTGAACCGTAAGTCATAGACGCTCGATCTTGGCGGCATTCGTCTCAGCGCCTGGCAATTAGTATAGAAGCACTGTTTCCCACTGTTTCTGAGGCTAATTCTTGAACCGTAAGTCATAGACGCTCGATCTTGGCGGCATTCGTCTCAGCGCCTGGCAATTAGTATAGAAGCACTGTCTTTGACTTCTCTGGATGTTTCCCAGGCGAGCTATTGACAAGTAAATCCTAGACGCTCGATCTTGGTTATTTTCGCTTTCGCGGCTGGCAGCAAAGTTCAGAACCATGTTTCTGTGAATAACTCTTGAACCGTAAGTCACAGACGCTCGCTCTTGGCTGCATTCGTTTCAGCTCGTGGAAGCCAGTCTAAAAAAACACTATCTTGGACTTTTCTGGATGTTTCCCAGGCAAGCTATTGGCAGCATGTTCAGAACCACTGTTTCTGAGGCTATTTCTTGAACCGTAAGTCATAGACACTCGATCTTGGCGGCATTCGTCTCAGCGCCTGGCAATTAGTATAGAAGCACTGTTTCCCACTGTTTCTGAGGCTAATTCTTGAACCGTAAGTCTTAGACGCTTGATCTTGGCGGCATTCGTCTCAGCGCCTGGCAATTAGTATAGCTGCACTGTATTTGACCTCTCTGGATGTTTTCCAGGCGAGCTATTCACAAGTAAATCCTAGACGCTCGATCTTGGTTATTTTCGCTTTCGCGGCTGGCAGCAAAGTTCAGAACCATGTTTCTGTGAATAACTCTTGAACCGTAAGTCACAGACGCTCGCTCTTGGCTGCATTCGTTTCAGCTCGTGGCAGCCAGTCTAAAAAACACTATCTTGGACTTCTCTGGATGTTTCCCAGGCGAGCTATTGGCAGCATGTTCAGAACCACTGTTTCTGAGGCTAATTCTTGAACCGTAAGTCATAGACGCTCGATCTTGGCGGCATTCGTCTCAGCGCCTGGCAATTAGTATAGCTGCACTGTCTTTGACTTCTCTGGATGTTTTCCAGGCGAGCTATTCACAAGTAAATCCTAGACGCTCGATCTTGGTTGCTTTTGCTTTCGCGGCTGGCAGCAAAGTTCAGAACCATGTTTCTGTGAATGACTCTTGAACCGTAAGTCACAGACGCTCGCTCTTGGCTGCATTCGTTTCAGCTCGTGGCAGCCAGTCTAAAAAACATTATCTTGGACTTCTCTGGATGTTTCCCAGGCGAGCTATTGGCAGCATGTTCAAAACCACTGTTTCTGAGGCTAATTCTTGAACCGTAAGTCATAGACGCTCGATCTTGACGGCATTCGTCTCAGCGCCTGGCAATTAGTATAGAAGCACTGTTTCCCACTGTTTCTGAGGCTAATTCTTGAACCGTAAGTCTTAGACGCTTGATCTTGGCGGCATTCGTCTCAGCGCCTGGCAATTAGTATAGAAGCACTGTCTTTGACTTCTCTGGATGTTTCCCAGGCGAGCTATTGACAAGTAAATCCTAGACGCTCGATCTTGGTTACTTTCGCTTTCCCGGCTGGCAGCAAAGTTCAGAACCATGTTTCTGTGAATAACTCTTGAACCGTAAGTCACAGACGCTCGCTCTTGGTTGCATTCGTTTCAGCTCGTGGCAGCCAGTCTAAAAAACACTATCTTGGACTTCTCTGGATGTTTCCCAGGCGAGCTATTGGCAGCATGTTCAAAACCACTGTTTTTTAGGCTAATTCTTGAACGTAAATCATAGACGCTCGATCTTGGCGGCATTCGTCTCAGCGCCTGGCAATTAGTATAGAAGCACTGTTTCCCACTGTTTCTGAGGCTAATTCTTGAACCGTAAGTCTTAGACGCTTGATCTTGGCGGCATTCGTCTCAGCGCCTGGCAATTAGTATAGAAGCACTGTCTTTGACTTATCTGGACGTTTCCCAGGCGAGCTATTCACAAGTAAATCCTAGACGCTCGATCTTGGTTACTTTCGCTTTCGCGGCTGGCAGCAAAGTTCAGAACCATGTTTCTGTGAATAACTCTTGAACCGTAAGTCACAGACGCTCGGCTCTTGGTTGCATTCGTTTCAGCTCGTGGTAGCCAGTCTAAAAAACATTATATTGGACTTCTCTGGATGTTTCCCAGGCGAGCTATTAGCAGCATGTTCAGAACACTGTTTCTGAGGCTATTTCTTGAACCGTAAGTCATAGACGCTCGATCTTGGCGGCATTCGTCTCAGCGCCTGGCAATTAGTATAGAAGCACTGTTTCCCACTGTTTCTGAGGCTAATTCTTGAACCGTAAGTCATAGACGCTCGATCTTGGCGGCATTCGTCTCAGCGCCTGGCAATTAGTATAGAAGCACTGTCTTTGACTTCTCTGGATGTTTCCCAGGCGAGCTATTGACAAGTAAATCCTAGACGCTCGATCTTGGTTATTTTCGCTTTCGCGGCTGGCAGCAAAGTTCAGAACCATGTTTCTGTGAATAACTCTTGAACCGTAAGTCACAGACGCTCGCTCTTGGCTGCATTCGTTTCAGCTCGTGGAAGCCAGTCTAAAAAAACACTATCTTGGACTTTTCTGGATGTTTCCCAGGCAAGCTATTGGCAGCATGTTCAGAACCACTGTTTCTGAGGCTATTTCTTGAACCGTAAGTCATAGACACTCGATCTTGGCGGCATTCGTCTCAGCGCCTGGCAATTAGTATAGAAGCACTGTTTCCCACTGTTTCTGAGGCTAATTCTTGAACCGTAAGTCATAGACGCTCGATCTTGGCGGCATTCGTCTCAGCGCCTGGCAATTAGTATAGAAGCACTGTTTCCCACTGTTTCTGAGGCTAATTCTTGAACCGTAAGTCATAGACGCTCGATCTTGGCGGCATTCGTCTCAGCGCCTGGCAATTAGTATAGAAGCACTGTCTTTGACTTCTCTGGATGTTTCCCAGGCGAGCTATTGACAAGTAAATCCTAGACGCTCGATCTTGGTTATTTTCGCTTTCGCGGCTGGCAGCAAAGTTCAGAACCATGTTTCTGTGAATAACTCTTGAACCGTAAGTCACAGACGCTCGCTCTTGGCTGCATTCGTTTCAGCTCGTGGCAGCTAGTCTAAAAAACACTATCTTGGACTTCTCTGGATGTTTCCCAGGCGAGCTGTTGGCAGCATGTTCAGAACCACTGTTTCTGAGGCTAATTCTTGAACCGTAAGTCATAGACGCTCGATCTTGGCGGCATTCGTCTCAGCGCCTGGCAATTAGTATAGAAGCACTGTCTTTGACTTCACTGGATGTTCCAAGGCGAGCTATTGACAAGTAAATCCTAGACGCTCGATCTTGGTTATTTTCGCTTTCGCGGCTGGCAGCAAAGTTCAGAACCATGTTTCTGTGAATAACTCTTGAACCGTAAGTAATAGACGCTCGCTCTTGGCTGCATTCGTTTCAGCTCGTGGCAGCCAGTCTAAAAAACACTATCTTGGACTTCTCTGGATGTTTCCCATGCGAGCTATTGGCAGCATGTTCAGAACCACTGTTTCTGAGGCTAATTCTTGAACCGTAAGTCATAGACGCTCGATCTTGGCGGCATTCGTCTCAGCGCCTGGCAATTAGTATAGAAGCACTGTTTCCCACTGTTTCTGAGGCTAATTCTTGAACCGTAAGTCTTAGACGCTTGATCTTGGCGGCATTCGTCTCAGCGCCTGGCAATTAGTATAGAAGCACTGTCTTTGACTTATCTCAAAGTTTCCCAGGCGAGCTATTCACAAGTAAATCCTAGACGCTCGATCTTGGTTACTTTCGCTTTCGCGGCTGGCAGAAAAGTTCAGAACCATGTTTCTGTGAATAACTCTTGAACCGTAAGTCACAGACGCTCGCTCTTGGCTGCATTCGTTTCAGCTCGTGGCAGCCAGTCTAAAAAAACACTATCTTGGACTTCTCTGGATGTTTCCCAGGCGAGCTATTGGCAGCATATTCAGAACCACTGTTTCTGAGGCTAATTCTTGAACCGTAAGTCTTAGACGCTTGATCTTGGCGGCATTCGTCTCAGCGCCTGGCAATTAGTATAGAAGCACTGTATTTGACTTATCTCAAAGTTTCCCAGGCGAGCTATTCACAAGTAAATCCTAGACGCTCGATCTTGGTTACTTTCGCTTTCGCGGCTGGCAGCAAAGTTCAGAACCATGTTTCTGTGAATAACTCTTGAACCGTAAGTCACAGACGCTCGCTCTTGGCTGCATTCGTTTCAGCTCGTGGCAGCCAGTCTAAAAAAACACTATCTTGGACTTCTCTGGATGTTTCCCAGGCGAGCTATTGGCAGCATGTTCAGAACCACTGTTTCTGAGGCTAATTCTTGAACCGTAAGTCTTAGACGCTTGATCTTGGCGGCATTCGTCTCAGCGCCTGGCAATTAGTATAGAAGCACTGTATTTGACTTATCTCAAAGTTTCCCAGGCGAGCTATTCACAAGTAAATCCTAGACGCTCGATCTTGGTTACTTTCGCTTTCGCGGCTGGCAGCAAAGTTCAGAACCATGTTTCTGTGAATAACTCTTGAACCGTAAGTCACAGACGCTCGCTCTTGGCTGCATTCGTTTCAGCTCGTGGCAGCCAGTCTAAAAAAACACTATCTTGGACTTCTCTGGATGTTTCCCAGGCGAGCTATTGGCAGCATGTTCAGAACCACTGTTTCTGAGGCTAATTCTTGAACCGTAAGTCATAGACGCTCGATCTTGGCGGCATTCGTCTCAGCGCCTGGCAATTAGTATAGAAGCATTGTTTCCCACTGTTTCTGAGGCTAATTCTTGAACCGTAAGTCATAGACGCTCAATCTTGGCGGCATTCGTCTCAGCGCCTGGCAATTAGTATAGAAGCACTGTCTTTGACTTCTCTGGATGTTTCCCAGGCGAGCTATTGACAAGTAAATCCTAGACGCTCGATCTTGGTTATTTTCGCTTTCGCGGCTGGCAGCAAAGTTCAGAACCATGTTTCTGTGAATAACTCTTGAACCGTAAGTGACAGACGCTCGCTCTTGGCTGCATTCGTTTCAGCTCGTGGCAGCCAGTCTAAAAAACACTATCTTGGACTTCTCTGGATGTTTCCCAGGCGAGCTATTGGCAGCATGTTCAGAACCACTGTTTCTGAGGCTAATTCTTGAACCGTAAGTCATAGACGCTCGATCTTGGCGGCATTCGTCTCAGCGCCTGGCAATTAGTATAGAAGCACTGTTTCCCACTGTTTCTGAGGCTAATTCTTGAACCGTAAGTCTTAGACGCTTGATCTTGGCGGCATTCGTCTCAGCGCCTGGCAATTAGTATAGAAGCACTGTCTTTGACTTATCTCAAAGTTTCCCAGGCGAGCTATTCACAAGTAAATCCTAGACGCTCGATCTTGGTTACTTTCGCTTTCGCGGCTGGCAGCAAAGTTCAGAACCATGTTTCTGTGAATAACTCTTGAACCGTAAGTCACAGACGCTCGCTCTTGGCTGCATTCGTTTCAGCTCGTGGCAGCCAGTCTAAAAAACACTATCTTGGACTTCTCTGGATGTTTCCCAGTCGAGCTATTGGCAGCATGTTCAGAACCACTGTTTCTGAGGCTAATTCTTGAACCGTAAGTCATAGACGCTCGATCTTGGCGGCATTCGTCTCAGCGCCTGGCAATTAGTATAGAAGCACTGTTTCCCACTGTTTCTGAGGCTAATTCTTGAACCGTAAGTCTTAGACGCTTCATCTTGGCGGCATTCGTCTCAGCGCCTGGCAATTAGTATAGCTGCACTGTCTTTGACTTCTCTGGATGTTTTCCAGGCGAGCTATTGGCAGCATGTTCAGAACCACTGTTTCTGAGGCTAATTCTTGAACCGTAAGTCATAGACGCTCGATCTTGGCGGCATTCGTCTCAGCGCCTGGCAATTAGTATAGAAGCACTGTTTCCCACTGTTTCTGAGGCTAATTCTTGAACCGTAAGTCTTAGACGCTTGATCTTGGCGGCATTCGTCTCAGCGCCTGGCAATTAGTATAGAAGCACTGTCTTTGACTTATCTCAAAGTTTCCCAGGCGAGCTATTCACAAGTAAATCCTAGACGCTCGATCTTGGTTACTTTCGCTTTCGCGGCTGGCAGCAAAGTTCAGAACCATGTTTCTGTTAATAACTCTTGAACCGTAAGTCACAGACGCTCGCTCTTGGCTGCATTCGTTTCAGCTCGTGGCAGCCAGTCTAAAAAAACACTATCTTGGACTTCTCTGGATGTTTCCCAGGCGAGCTATTGGCAGCATGTTCAGAACCACTGTTTCTGAGGCTAATTCTTGAACCGTAAGTCTTAGACGCTTGATCTTGGCGGCATTCGTCTCAGCGCCTGGCAATTAGTATAGAAGCACTGTATTTGACTTATCTCAAAGTTTCCCAGGCGAGCTATTCACAAGTAAATCCTAGACGCTCGATCTTGGTTACTTTCGCTTTCGCGGCTGGCAGCAAAGTTCAGAACCATGTTTCTGTGAATAACTCTTGAACCGTAAGTCACAGACGCTCGCTCTTGGCTGCATTCGTTTCAGCTCGTGGCAGCCAGTCTAAAAAAACACTATCTTGGACTTCTCTGGATGTTTCCCAGGCGAGCTATTGGCAGCATGTTCAGAACCACTGTTTCTGAGGCTAATTCTTGAACCGTAAGTCATAGACGCTCGATCTTGGCGGCATTCGTCTCAGCGCCTGGCAATTAGTATAGAAGCACTGTTTCCCACTGTTTCTGAGGCTAATTCTTGAACCGTAAGTCATAGACGCTCGATCTTGGCGGCATTCGTCTCAGCGCCTGGCAATTAGTATAGAAGCACTGTCTTTGACTTCTCTGGATGTTTCCCAGGCGAGCTATTGACAAGTAAATCCTAGACGCTCGATCTTGGTTACTTTCGCTTTCGCGGCTGGCAGCAAAGTTCAGAACCATGTTTCTGTGAATAACTCTTGAACCGTAAGTGACAGACGCTCGCTCTTGGCTGCATTCGTTTCAGCTCGTGGCAGCCAGTCTAAAAAACACTATCTTGGACTTCTCTGGATGTTTCCCAGGCGAGCTATTGGCAGCATGTTCAGAACCACTGTTTCTGAGGCTAATTCTTGAACCGTAAGTCATAGACGCTCGATCTTGGCGGCATTCGTCTCAGCGCCTGGCAATTAGTATAGAAACACTGTTTCCCACTGTTTCTGAGGCTAATTCTTGAACCGTAAGTCTTAGACGCTTGATCTTGGCGGCATTCGACTCAGCGCCTGGCAATAAGTATAGAAGCACTGTCTTTGACTTATCTCAAAGTTTCCCAGGCGAGCTATTCACAAGTAAATCCTAGACGCTCGATCTTGGTTACTTTCGCTTTCGCGGCTGGCAGCAAAGTTCAGAACCATGTTTCTGTGAATAACTCTTGAACCGTAAGTCACAGACGCTCGCTCTTGGCTGCATTCGTTTCAGCTCGTGGCAGCCAGTCTAAAAAAACACTATCTTGGACTTCTCTGGATGTTTCCCAGGCGAGCTATTGGCAGCATGTTCAGAACCACTGTTTCTGAGGCTAATTCTTGAACCGTAAGTCTTAGACGCGTGATCTTGGCGGCATTCGTCTCAGCGCCTGGCAATTAGTATAGAAGCACTGTTTCCCACTGTTTCTGAGGCTAATTCTTGAACCGTAAGTCATAGACGCTCGATCTTGGCGGCATTCGTCTCAGCGCCTGGCAATTAGTATAGAAGCACTGTCTTTGACTTCTCTGGATGTTTCCCAGGCGAGCTATTGACAAGTAAATCCTAGACGCTCGATCTTGGTTACTTTCGCTTTCGCGGCTGGCAGCAAAGTTCAGAACCATGTTTCTGTGAATAACTCTTGAACCGTAAGTCACAGACGCTCGCTCTTGGCTGCATTCGTTTCAGCTCGTGGCAGCCAGTCTAAAAAAACACTATCTTGGACTTCTCTGGATGTTTCCCAGGCGAGCTATTGGTAGCCGGTTCAAAACCACTGTTTCTGAGGCTAATTCTTGAACCGTAAGTCTTAGACGCTCGATCTTGGCGGCATTCGTCTCAGCGCCTGGCAATTAGTATAGAAGCACTGTTTCCCACTGTTTCTGAGGCTAATTCTTGAACCGTAAGTCTTAGACGCTTGATCTTGGCGGCATTCGTCTCAGCGCCTGGCAATTAGTGTATCTGCACTGTCTTTGACTTCTCTGGATGTTTTCCAGGCGAGCTATTCACAAGTAAATCCTAGACGCTCGATCTTGGTTACTTTCGCTTTCGCGGCTGGCAGCAAAGTTCAGAACCATGTTTCTGTGAATAACTCTTGAACCGTAAGTGACAGACGCTCGCTCTTGGCTGCATTCGTTTCAGCTCGTGGCAGCCAGTCTAAAAAACACTATCTTGGACTTCTCTGGATGTTTCCCAGGCGAGCTATTGGCAGCATGTTCAGAACCACTGTTTCTGAGGCTAATTCTTGAACCGTAAGTCATAGACGCTCGATCTTGGCGGCATTCGTCTCAGCGCCTGGCAATTAGCATAGAAGCACTGTTTCCCACTGTTTCTGAGGCTAATTCTTGAACCGTAAGTCTTAGACGCTTGATCTTGGCGGCATTCGTCTCAGCGCCTGGCAATTAGTATAGAAGCACTGTCTTTGACTTATCTCAAAGTTTCCCAGGCGAGCTATTCACAAGTAAATCCTAGACGCTCGATCTTGGTTACTTTCGCTTTCGCGGCTGGCAGCAAAGTTCAGAACCATGTTTCTGTGAATAACTCTTGAACCGTAAGTCACAGACGCTCGCTCTTGGCTGCATTCGTTTCAGCTCGTGGCAGCCAGTCTAAAAAACACTATCTTGGACTTCTCTGGATGTTTCCCAGGCGAGCTATTGGCAGCATGTTCAGAACCACTGTTTCTGAGGCTAATTCTTGAACCGTAAGTCATAGACGCTCGATCTTGGCGGCATTCGTCTCAGCGCCTGGCAATTAGTATAGAAGCACTGTTTCCCACTGTTTCTGAGGCTAATTCTTGAACCGTAAGTCTTAGACGCTTCATCTTGGCGGCATTCGTCTCAGCGCCTGGCAATTAGTATAGCTGCACTGTCTTTGACTTCTCTGGATGTTTTCCAGGCGAGCTATTGGCAGCATGTTCAGAACCACTGTTTCTGAGGCTAATTCTTGAACCGTAAGTCATAGACGCTCGATCTTGGCGGCATTCGTCTCAGCGCCTGGCAATTAGTATAGAAGCACTGTTTCCCACTGTTTCTGAGGCTAATTCTTGAACCGTAAGTCTTAGACGCTTGATCTTGGCGGCATTCGTCTCAGCGCCTGGCAATTAGTATAGAAGCACTGTCTTTGACTTATCTCAAAGTTTCCCAGGCGAGCTATTCACAAGTAAATCCTAGACGCTCGATCTTGGTTACTTTCGCTTTCGCGGCTGGCAGCAAAGTTCAGAACCATGTTTCTGTGAATAACTCTTGAACCGTAAGTCACAGACGCTCGCTTTTGGCTGCATTCGTTTCAGCTCGTGGCAGCCAGTCTAAAAAAAACACTATCTTGGACTTCTCTGGATGTTTCCCAGGCGAGCTATTGGCAGCATGTTCAGAACCACTGTTTCTGAGGCTAATTCTTGAACCGTAAGTCATAGACGCTCGATCTTGGCGGCATTAGTCTCAGCGCCTGGCAATTAGTATAGAAGCACTGTTTCCCACTGTTTCTGAGGCTAATTCTTGAACCGTAAGTCTTAGACGCTTGATCTTGGCGGCATTCGTCTCAGCGCCTGGCAATTAGTATAGAAGCACTGTCTTTGACTTATCTCAAAGTTTCCCAGGCGAGCTATTCACAAGTAAATCCTAGACGCTCGATCTTGGTTACTTTCGCTTTCGCGGCTGGCAGCAAAGTTCAGAACCATGTTTCTGTGAATAACTCTTGAACCGTAAGTCACAGACGCTCGATCTTGGCGGCATTCGTCTCAGCGCCTGGCAATTAGTATAGAAGCACTGTTTCCCACTGTTTCTGAGGCTAATTCTTGAACCGTAAGTCTTAGACGCTTCATCTTGGCGGCATTCGTCTCAGCGCCTGGCAATTAGTATAGCTGCACTGTCTTTGACTTCTCTGGATGTTTTCCAGGCGAGCTATTGGCAGCATGTTCAGAACCACTGTTTCTGAGGCTAATTCTTGAACCGTAAGTCATAGACGCTCGATCTTGGCGGCATTCGTCTCAGCGCCTGGCAATTAGTATAGAAGCACTGTTTCCCACTGTTTCTGAGGCTAATTCTTGAACCGTAAGTCTTAGACGCTTGATCTTGGCGGCATTCGTCTCAGCGCCTGGCAATTAGTATAGAAGCACTGTCTTTGACTTATCTCAAAGTTTCCCAGGCGAGCTATTCACAAGTAAATCCTAGACGCTCGATCTTGGTTACTTTCGCTTTCGCGGCTGGCAGCAAAGTTCAGAACCATGTTTCTGTGAATAACTCTTGAACCGTAAGTCACAGACGCTCGCTTTTGGCTGCATTCGTTTCAGCTCGTGGCAGCCAGTCTAAAAAAAACACTATCTTGGACTTCTCTGGATGTTTCCCAGGCGAGCTATTGGCAGCATGTTCAGAACCACTGTTTCTGAGGCTAATTCTTGAACCGTAAGTCATAGACGCTCGATCTTGGCGGCATTAGTCTCAGCGCCTGGCAATTAGTATAGAAGCACTGTTTCCCACTGTTTCTGAGGCTAATTCTTGAACCGTAAGTCTTAGACGCTTGATCTTGGCGGCATTCGTCTCAGCGCCTGGCAATTAGTATAGAAGCACTGTCTTTGACTTATCTCAAAGTTTCCCAGGCGAGCTATTCACAAGTAAATCCTAGACGCTCGATCTTGGTTACTTTCGCTTTCGCGGCTGGCAGCAAAGTTCAGAACCATGTTTCTGTGAATAACTCTTGAACCGTAAGTCACAGACGCTCGCTCTTGGCTGCATTCGTTTCAGCTCGTGGCAGCCAGTCTAAAAAAACACTATCTTGGACTTCTCTGGATGTTTCCCAGGCGAGCTATTGGCAGCATGTTCAGAACCACTGTTTCTGAGGCTAATTCTTGAACCGTAAGTCATAGACGCTCGATCTTGGCGGCATTTGTCTCAGCGCCTGGCAATTAGTATAGAAGCATTGTTTCCCACTGTTTCTGAGGCTAATTCTTGAACCGTAAGTCATAGACGCTCAATCTTGGCGGCATTCGTCTCAGCGCCTGGCAATTAGTATAGAAGCACTGTCTTTGACTTCTCTGGATGTTTCCCAGGCGAGCTATTGACAAGTAAATCCTAGACGCTCGATCTTGGTTACTTTCGCTTTCGCGGCTGGCAGCAAAGTTCAGAACTATGTTTCTGTGAATAACTCTTGAACCGTAAGTCACAGACGCTCGCTCTTGGCTGCATTCGTTTCAGCTCGTGGCAGCCAGTCTAAAAAACACTATCTTGGACTTCTCTGGATGTTTCCCAGGCGAGCTATTGGCAGCATGTTCAGAACCACTGTTTCTGAGGCTAATTCTTGAACCGTAAGTCATAGACGCTCGATCTTGGCGGCATTCGTCTCAGCGCCTGGCAATTAGTATAGAAGCACTGTTTCCCACTGTTTCTGAGGCTAATTCTTGAACCGTAAGTCTTAGACGCTTCATCTTGGCGGCATTCGTCTCAGCGCCTGGCAATTAGTATAGCTGCACTGTCTTTGACTTCTCTGGATGTTTTCCAGGCGAGCTATTGGCAGCATGTTCAGAACCACTGTTTCTGAGGCTAATTCTTGAACCGTAAGTCATAGACGCTCGATCTTGGCGGCATTCGTCTCAGCGCCTGGCAATTAGTATAGAAGCACTGTTTCCCACTGTTTCTGAGGCTAATTCTTGAACCGTAAGTCTTAGACGCTTGATCTTGGCGGCATTCGTCTCAGCGCCTGGCAATTAGTATAGAAGCACTGTCTTTGACTTATCTCAAAGTTTCCAAGGCGAGCTATTCACAAGTAAATCCTAGACGCTCGATCTTGGTTACTTTCGCTTTCGCGGCTGGCAGCAAAGTTCAGAACCATGTTTCTGTGAATAACTCTTGAACCGTAAGTCACAGACGCTCGCTCTTGGCTGCATTCGTTTCAGCTCGTGGCAGCCAGTCTAAAAAAACACTATCTTGGACTTCTCTGGATGTTTCCCAGGCGAGCTATTGGCAGCATGTACAGAACCACTGTTTCTGAGGCTAATTCTTGAACCGTAAGTCTTAGACGCTTGATCTTGGCGGCATTCGTCTCAGCGCCTGGCAATTAGTATAGAAGCACTGTATTTGACTTATCTCAAAGTTTCCCAGGCGAGCTATTCACAAGTAAATCCTAGACGCTCGATCTTGGTTACTTTCGCTTTCGCGGCTGGCAGCAAAGTTCAGAACCATGTTTCTGTTAATAACTCTTGAACCGTAAGTCACAGACGCTCGCTCTTGGCTGCATTCGTTTCAGCTCGTGGCAGCCAGTCTAAAAAAACACTATCTTGGACTTCTCTGGATGTTTCCCAGGCGAGCTATTGGCAGCATGTTCAGAACCACTGTTTCTGAGGCTAATTCTTGAACCGTAAGTCATAGACGCTCGACCTTGGCGGCATTCGTCTCAGCGCCTGGCAATTAGTATAGAAGCACTGTTTCCCACTGTTTCTGAGGCTAATTCTTGAACCGTAAGTCATAGACGCTCGATCTTGGCGGCATTCGTCTCAGCGCCTGGCAATTAGTATAGAAGCACTGTCTTTGACTTCTCTGGATGTTTCCCAGGCGAGCTATTGACAAGTAAATCCTAGACGCTCGATCTTGGTTACTTTCGCTTTCGCGGCTGGCAGCAAAGTTCAGAACCATGTTTCTGTGAATAACTCTTGAACCGTAAGTCACAGACGCTCGCTCTTGGCTGCATTCGTTTCAGCTCGTGGCAGCCAGTCTAAAAAAACACTATCTTGGACTTCTCTGGATGTTTCCCAGGCGAGCTATTGGCAGCATGTTCAGAACCACTGTTTCTGAGGCTAATTCTTGAACCCTAAGTCATAGACGCTCGATCTTGGCGGCATTCGTCTCAGCGCCTGGCAATTAGTATAGAAGCATTGTTTCCCACTGTTTCTGAGGCTAATTCTTGAACCGTAAGTCATAGACGCTCGATCTTGGCGGCATTCGTCTCAGCGCCTGGCAATTAGTATAGAAGCATTGTTTCCATCTGTTTCTGAGGCTAATTCTTGAACCGTAAGTCATAGACGCTCGATCTTGGCGGCATTCGTCTCAGCGCCTGGCAATTAGTATAGAAGCACTGTCTTTGACTTCTCTGGATGTTTCCCAGGCGAGCTATTGACAAGTAAATCCTAGACGCTCGATCTTGGTTATTTTCGCTTTCGCGGCTGGCAGCAAAGTTCAGAACCATGTTTCTGTGAATAACTCTCGAACCGTAAGTGACAGACGCTCGCTCTTGGCTGCATTCGTTTCAGCTCGTGGCAGCCAGTCTAAAAAAACACTATCTTGGACTTCTCTGGATGTTTCCCAGGCGAGCTATTGGCAGCATGTTCAGAACCACTGTTTCTCAGGCTAATTCTTGAACCGTAAGTCATAGACGCTCGATCTTGGCGGCATTCGTCTCAGCGCCTGGCAATTAGTATAGAAGCACTGTTTCCCACTGTTTCTGAGGCTAATTCTTGAACCGTAAGTCTTAGACGCTTGATCTTGGCGGCATTCGTCTCAGCGCCTGGCAATTAGTATAGAAGCACTGTCTTTGACTTATCTCAAAGTTTCCCAGGCGAGCTATTCACAAGTAAATCCTAGACGCTCGATCTTGGTTACTTTCGCTTTCGCGGCTGGCAGCAAAGTTCAGAACCATGTTTCTGTGAATAACTCTTGAACCGTAAGTCACAGACGCTCGCTCTTGGCTGCATTCGTTTCAGCTCGTGGCAGCCAGTCTAAAAAAACACTATCTTGGACTTCTCTGGATGTTTCCCAGGCGAGCTATTGGCAGCATGTTCAGAACCACTGTTTCTGAGGCTAATTCTTGAACCGTAAGTCTTAGACGCGTGATCTTGGCGGCATTCGTCTCAGCGCCTGGCAATTAGTATAGAAGCACTGTTTCCCACTGTTTCTGAGGCTAATTCTTGAACCGTAAGTCATAGACGCTCGATCTTGGCGGCATTCGTCTCAGCGCCTGGCAATTAGTATAGAAGCACTGTCTTTGACTTCTCTGGATGTTTCCCAGGCGAGCTATTGACAAGTAAATCCTAGACGCTCGATCTTGGTTACTTTCGCTTTCGCGGCTGGCAGCAAAGTTCAGAACCATGTTTCTGTGAATAACTCTTGAACCGTAAGTCACAGACGCTCGCTCTTGGCTGCTTTCGTTTCAGCTCGTGGCAGCCAGTCTAAAAAAACACTATCTTGGACTTCTCTGGATGTTTCCCAGGCGAGCTATTGGTAGCCGGTTCAAAACCACTGTTTCTGAGGCTAATTCTTGAACCGTAAGTCTTAGACGCTCGATCTTGGCGGCATTCGTCTCAGCGCCTGGCAATTAGTATAGAAGCACTGTTTCCCACTGTTTCTGAGGCTAATTCTTGAACCGTAAGTCTTAGACGCTTGATCTTGGCGGCATTCGTCTCAGCGCCTGGCAATTAGTATAGAAGCACTGTCTTTGACTTATCTCAAAGTTTCCCAGGCGAGCTATTCACAAGTAAATCCTAGACGCTCGATCTTGGTTACTTTCGCTTTCGCGGCTGGCAGCAAAGTTCAGAACCATGTTTCTGTGAATAACTCTTGAACCGTAAGTCACAGACGCTCGCTCTTGGCTGCATTCGTTTCAGCTCGTGGCAGCCAGTCTAAAAAAACACTATCTTGGACTTCTCTGGATGTTTCCCAGGCGAGCTATTGGCAGCATGTTCAGAACCACTGTTTCTGAGGCTAATTCTTGAACCGTAAGTCTTAGACGCGTGATCTTGGCGGCATTCGTCTCAGCGCCTGGCAATTAGTATAGAAGCACTGTTTCCCACTGTTTCTGAGGCTAATTCTTGAACCGTAAGTCATAGACGCTCGATCTTGGCGGCATTCGTCTCAGCGCCTGGCAATTAGTATAGAAGCACTGTCTTTGACTTCTCTGGATGTTTCCCAAGCGAGCTATTGACAAGTAAATCCTAGACGCTCGATCTTGGTTACTTTCGCTTTCGCGGCTGGCAGCAAAGTTCAGAACCATGTTTCTGTGAATAACTCTTGAACCGTAAGTCACAGACGCTCGCTCTTGGCTGCATTCGTTTCAGCTCGTGGCAGCCAGTCTAAAAAAACACTATCTTGGACTTCTCTGGATGTTTCCCAGGCGAGCTATTGGTAGCCGGTTCAAAACCACTGTTTCTGAGGCTAATTCTTGAACCGTAAGTCTTAGACGCTCGATCTTGGCGGCATTCGTCTCAGCGCCTGGCAATTAGTATAGAAGCACTGTTTCCCACTGTTTCTGAGGCTAATTCTTGAACCGTAAGTCTTAGACGCTTGATCTTGGCGGCATTCGTCTCAGCGCCTGGCAATTAGTATAGAAGCACTGTCTTTGACTTATCTCAAAGTTTCCCAGGCGAGCTATTCACAAGTAAATCCTAGACGCTCGATCTTGGTTACTTTCGCTTTCGCGGCTGGCAGCAAAGTTCAGAACCATGTTTCTGTGAATAACTCTTGAACCGTAAGTCACAGACGCTCGCTCTTGGCTGCATTCGTTTCAGCTCGTGGCAGCCAGTCTAAAAAACACTATCTTGGACTTCTCTGGATGTTTCCCAGGCGAGCTATTGGCAGCATGTTCAGAACCACTGTTTCTGAGGCTAATTCTTGAACCGTAAGTCATAGACGCTCGATCTTGGCGGCATTCGTCTCAGCGCCTGGCAATTAGTATAGAAGCACTGTTTCCCACTGTTTCTGAGGCTAATTCTTGAACCGTAAGTCTTAGACGCTTCATCTTGGCGGCATTCGTCTCAGCGCCTGGCAATTAGTATAGCTGCACTGTCTTTGACTTCTCTGGATGTTTTCCAGGCGAGCTATTGGCAGCATGTTCAGAACCACTGTTTCTGAGGCTAATTCTTGAACCGTAAGTCATAGACGCTCGATCTTGGCGGCATTCGTCTCAGCGCCTGGCAATTAGTATAGAAGCACTGTTTCCCACTGTTTCTGAGGCTAATTCTTGAACCGTAAGTCTTAGACGTTTGATCTTGGCGGCATTCGTCTCAGCGCCTGGCAATTAGTATAGAAGCACTGTCTTTGACTTATCTCAAAGTTTCCAAGGCGAGCTATTCACAAGTAAATCCTAGACGCTCGATCTTGGTTACTTTCGCTTTCGCGGCTGGCAGCAAAGTTCAGAACCATGTTTCTGTGAATAACTCTTGAACCGTAAGTCACAGACGCTCGCTCTTGGCTGCATTCGTTTCAGCTCGTGGCAGCCAGTCTAAAAAAACACTATCTTGGACTTCTCTGGATGTTTCCCAGGCGAGCTATTGGCAGCATGTACAGAACCACTGTTTCTGAGGCTAATTCTTGAACCGTAAGTCTTAGACGCTTGATCTTGGCGGCATTCGTCTCAGCGCCTGGCAATTAGTATAGAAGCACTGTATTTGACTTATCTCAAAGTTTCCCAGGCGAGCTATTCACAAGTAAATCCTAGACGCTCGATCTTGGTTACTTTCGCTTTCGCGGCTGGCAGCAAAGTTCAGAACCATGTTTCTGTGAATAACTCTTGAACCGTAAGTCACAGACGCTCGCTCTTGGCTGCATTCGTTTCAGCTCGTGGCAGCCAGTCTAAAAAACACTATCTTGGACTTCTCTGGATGTTTCCCAGGCGAGCTATTGGCAGCATGTTCAGAACCACTGTTTCTGAGGCTAATTCTTGAACCGTAAGTCATAGACGCTCGATCTTGGCGGCATTCGTCTCAGCGCCTGGCAATTAGTATAGAAGCACTGTTTCCCACTGTTTCTGAGGCTAATTCTTGAACCGTAAGTCTTAGACGCTTCATCTTGGCGGCATTCGTCTCAGCGCCTGGCAATTAGTATAGCTGCACTGTCTTTGACTTCTCTGGATGTTTTCCAGGCGAGCTATTGGCAGCATGTTCAGAACCACTGTTTCTGAGGCTAATTCTTGAACCGTAAGTCATAGACGCTCGATCTTGGCGGCATTCGTCTCAGCGCCTGGCAATTAGTATAGAAGCACTGTTTCCCACTGTTTCTGAGGCTAATTCTTGAACCGTAAGTCTTAGACGTTTGATCTTGGCGGCATTCGTCTCAGCGCCTGGCAATTAGTATAGAAGCACTGTCTTTGACTTATCTCAAAGTTTCCAAGGCGAGCTATTCACAAGTAAATCCTAGACGCTCGATCTTGGTTACTTTCGCTTTCGCGGCTGGCAGCAAAGTTCAGAACCATGTTTCTGTGAATAACTCTTGAACCGTAAGTCACAGACGCTCGCTCTTGGCTGCATTCGTTTCAGCTCGTGGCAGCCAGTCTAAAAAAACACTATCTTGGACTTCTCTGGATGTTTCCCAGGCGAGCTATTGGCAGCATGTACAGAACCACTGTTTCTGAGGCTAATTCTTGAACCGTAAGTCTTAGACGCTTGATCTTGGCGGCATTCGTCTCAGCGCCTGGCAATTAGTATAGAAGCACTGTATTTGACTTATCTCAAAGTTTCCCAGGCGAGCTATTCACAAGTAAATCCTAGACGCTCGATCTTGGTTACTTTCGCTTTCGCGGCTGGCAGCAAAGTTCAGAACCATGTTTCTGTGAATAACTCTTGAACCGTAAGTCACAGACGCTCGCTCTTGGCTGCATTCGTTTCAGCTCGTGGCAGCCAGTCTAAAAAAACACTATCTTGGACTTCTCTGGATGTTTCCCAGGCGAGCTATTGGCAGCATGTTCAGAACCACTGTTTCTGAGGCTAATTCTTGAACCGTAAGTCATAGACGCTCGACCTTGGCGGCATTCGTCTCAGCGCCTGGCAATTAGTATAGAAGCACTGTTTCCCACTGTTTCTGAGGCTAATTCTTGAACCGTAAGTCATAGACGCTCGATCTTGGCGGCATTCGTCTCAGCGCCTGGCAATTAGTATAGAAGCACTGTCTTTGACTTCTCTGGATGTTTCCCAGGCGAGCTATTGACAAGTAAATCCTAGACGCTCGATCTTGGTTACTTTCGCTTTCGCGGCTGGCAGCAAAGTTCAGAACCATGTTTCTGTGAATAACTCTTGAACCGTAAGTCACAGACGCTCGCTCTTGGCTGCATTCGTTTCAGCTCGTGGCAGCCAGTCTAAAAAAACACTATCTTGGACTTCTCTGGATGTTTCCCAGGCGAGCTATTGGCAGCATGTTCAGAACCACTGTTTCTGAGGCTAATTCTTGAACCGTAAGTCATAGACGCTCGATCTTGGCGGCATTCGTCTCAGCGCCTGGCAATTAGTATAGAAGCATTGTTTCCCACTGTTTCTGAGGCTAATTCTTGAACCGTAAGTCATAGACGCTCGATCTTGGCGGCATTCGTCTCAGCGCCTGGCAATTAGTATAGAAGCATTGTTTCCATCTGTTTCTGAGGCTAATTCTTGAACCGTAAGTCATAGACGCTCGATCTTGGCGGCATTCGTCTCAGCGCCTGGCAATTAGTATAGAAGCACTGTCTTTGACTTCTCTGGATGTTTCCCAGGCGAGCTATTGACAAGTAAATCCTAGACGCTCGATCTTGGTTATTTTCGCTTTCGCGGCTGGCAGCAAAGTTCAGAACCATGTTTCTGTGAATAACTCTTGAACCGTAAGTGACAGACGCTCGCTCTTGGCTGCATTCGTTTCAGCTCGTGGCAGCCAGTCTAAAAAAACACTATCTTGGACTTCTCTGGATGTTTCCCAGGCGAGCTATTGGCAGCATGTTCAGAACCACTGTTTCTCAGGCTAATTCTTGAACCGTAAGTCATAGACGCTCGATCTTGGCGGCATTCGTCTCAGCGCCTGGCAATTAGTATAGAAGCACTGTTTCCCACTGTTTCTGAGGCTAATTCTTGAACCGTAAGTCTTAGACGCTTGATCTTGGCGGCATTCGTCTCAGCGCCTGGCAATTAGTATAGAAGCACTGTCTTTGACTTATCTCAAAGTTTCCCAGGCGAGCTATTCACAAGTAAATCCTAGACGCTCGATCTTGGTTACTTTCGCTTTCGCGGCTGGCAGCAAAGTTCAGAACCATGTTTCTGTGAATAACTCTTGAACCGTAAGTCACAGACGCTCGCTCTTGGCTGCATTCGTTTCAGCTCGTGGCAGCCAGTCTAAAAAAACACTATCTTGGACTTCTCTGGATGTTTCCCAGGCGAGCTATTGGCAGCATGTTCAGAACCACTGTTTCTGAGGCTAATTCTTGAACCGTAAGTCTTAGACGCGTGATCTTGGCGGCATTCGTCTCAGCGCCTGGCAATTAGTATAGAAGCACTGTTTCCCACTGTTTCTGAGGCTAATTCTTGAACCGTAAGTCATAGACGCTCGATCTTGGCGGCATTCGTCTCAGCGCCTGGCAATTAGTATAGAAGCACTGTCTTTGACTTCTCTGGATGTTTCCCAGGCGAGCTATTGACAAGTAAATCCTAGACGCTCGATCTTGGTTACTTTCGCTTTCGCGGCTGGCAGCAAAGTTCAGAACCATGTTTCTGTGAATAACTCTTGAACCGTAAGTCACAGACGCTCGCTCTTGGCTGCATTCGTTTCAGCTCGTGGCAGCCAGTCTAAAAAAACACTATCTTGGACTTCTCTGGATGTTTCCCAGGCGAGCTATTGGTAGCCGGTTCAAAACCACTATTTCTGAGGCTAATTCTTGAACCGTAAGTCTTAGACGCTCGATCTTGGCGGCATTCGTCTCAGCGCCTGGCAATTAGTATAGAAGCACTGTTTCCCACTGTTTCTGAGGCTAATTCTTGAACCGTAAGTCTTAGACGCTTGATCTTGGCGGCATTCGTCTCAGCGCCTGGCAATTAGTATAGAAGCACTGTCTTTGACTTATCTCAAAGTTTCCCAGGCGAGCTATTCACAAGTAAATCCTAGACGCTCGATCTTGGTTACTTTCGCTTTCGCGGCTGGCAGCAAAGTTCAGAACCATGTTTCTGTGAATAACTCTTGAACCGTAAGTCACAGACGCTCGCTCTTGGCTGCATTCGTTTCAGCTCGTGGCAGCCAGTCTAAAAAAACACTATCTTGGACTTCTCTGGATGTTTCCCAGGCGAGCTATTGGCAGCATGTTCAGAACCACTGTTTCTGAGGCTAATTCTTGAACCGTAAGTCTTAGACGCTTGATCATGGCGGCATTCGTCTCAGCGCCTGGCAATTAGTATAGAAGCACTGTCTTTGACTTCTCTGGATGTTTCCCAGGCGAGCTATTCACAAGTAAATCCTAGACGCTCGATCTTGGTTACTTTCGCTTTCGCGGCTGGCAGCAAAGTTCAGAACCATGTTTCTGTGAATAACTCTTGAACCGTAAGTCACAGACGCTCGCTCTTGGCTGCATTCGTTTCAGCTCGTGGCAGCCAGTCTAAAAAACACTATCTTGGACTTCTCTGGATGTTTCCCAGGCGAGCTATTGGCAGCATGTTCAGAACCACTGTTTCTGAGGCTAATTCTTGAACCGTAAGTCATAGACGCTCGATCTTGGCGGCATTCGTCTCAGCGCCTGGCAATTAGTATAGAAGCACTGTTTCCCACTGTTTCTGAGGCTAATTCTTGAACCGTAAGTCTTAGACGCTTGATCTTGGCGGCATTCGTCTCAGCGCCTGGCAATTAGTATAGCTGCACTGTCTTTGACTTCTCTGGATGTTTTCCAGGCGAGCTATTCACAAGTAAATCCTAGACGCTCGATCTTGGTTACTTTCGCTTTCGCGGCTGGCAGCAAAGTTCAGAACCATGTTTCTGTGAATAACTCTTGAACCGTAAGTCACAGACGCTCGCTCTTGGCTGCATTCGTTTCAGCTCGTGGCAGCCAGTCTAAAAAAAACACTATCTTGGACTTCTCTGGATGTTTCCCAGGCGAGCTATTGGCAGCATGTTCAGAACCACTGTTTCTGAGGCTAATTCTTGAACCGTAAGTCATAGACGCTCGATCTTGGCGGCATTCGTCTCAGCGCCTGGCAATTAGTATAGAAGCACTGTTTCCCACTGTTTCTGAGGCTAATTCTTGAACCGTAAGTCTTAGACGCTTGATCTTGGCGGCATTCGTCTCAGCGCCTGGCAATTAGTATAGAAGCACTGTCTTTGACTTATCTCAAAGTTTCCCAGGCGAGCTATTCACAAGTAAATCCTAGACGCTCGATCTTGGTTACTTTCGCTTTCGCGGCTGGCAGCAAAGTTCAGAACCATGTTTCTGTGAATAACTCTTGAACCGTAAGTCACAGACGCTCGCTCTTGGCTGCATTCGTTTCAGCTCGTGGCAGCCAGTCTAAAAAAACACTATCTTGGACTTCTCTGGATGTTTCCCAGGCGAGCTATTGGTAGCCGGTTCAAAACCACTGTTTCTGAGGCTAATTCTTGAACCGTAAGTCATAGACGCTCGATCTTGGCGGCATTCGTCTCAGCGCCTGGCAATTAGTATAGAAGCACTGTTTCCCACTGTTTCTGAGGCTAATTCTTGAACCGTAAGTCACAGACGCTCGCTCTTGGCTGCATTCGTTTCAGCTCGTGGCAGCCAGTCTAAAAAAAACACTATCTTGGACTTCTCTGGATGTTTCCCAGGCGAGCTATTGGCAGCATGTTCAGAACCACTGTTTCTGAGGCTAATTCTTGAACCGTAAGTCTTAGACGCTTGATCTTGGCGGCATTCGTCTCAGCGCCTGGCAATTAGTATAGAAGCACTGTCTTTGACTTATCTCAAAGTTTCCCAGGCGAGCTACTCACAAGTAAATCCTAGACGCTCGATCTTGGTTACTTTCGCTTTCGCGGCTGGCAGCAAAGTTCAGAACCATGTTTCTGTGAATAACTCTTGAACCGTAAGTCACAGACGCTCGCTCTTGGCTGCATTCGTTTCAGCTCGAGGCAGCCAGTCTAAAAAAACACTATCTTGGACTTCTCTGGATGTTTCCCAGGCGAGCTATTGGTAGCCGGTTCAAAACCACTGTTTCTGAGGCTAATTCTTGAACCGTAAGTCATAGACGCTCGATCTTGGCGGCATTCGTCTCAGCGCCTGGCAATTAGTATAGAAGCACTGTTTCCCACTGTTTTTGAGGCTAATTCTTGAACCGTAAGTCTTAGACGCTTGATCTTGGCGGCATTCGTCTCAGCGCCTGGCAATTAGTATAGAAGCACTGTCTTTGACTTATCTCAAAGTTTCCCAGGCGAGCTATTCACAAGTAAATCCTAGACGCTCGATCTTGGTTACTTTCGCTTTCGCGGCTGGCAGCAAAGTTCAGAACCATGTTTCTGTGAATAACTCTTGAACCGTAAGTCACAGACGCTCGCTCTTGGCTGCATTCGTTTCAGCTCGTGGCAGCCAGTCTAAAAAAAACACTATCTTGGACTTCTCTGGATGTTTCCCAGGCGAGCTATTGGCAGCATGTTCAGAACCACTGTTTCTGAGGCTAATTCTTGAACCGTAAGTCTTAGACGCTTGATCTTGGCGGCATTCGTCTCAGCGCCTGGCAATTAGTATAGAAGCACTGTCTTTGACTTATCTCAAAGTTTCCCAGGCGAGCTACTCACAAGTAAATCCTAGACGCTCGATCTTGGTTACTTTCGCGGCTGGCAGCAAAGTTCAGAACCATGTTTCTGTGAATAACTCTTGAACCGTAAGTCACAGACGCTCGCTCTTGGCTGCATTCGTTTCAGCTCGAGGCAGCCAGTCTAAAAAAACACTATCTTGGACTTCTCTGGATGTTTCCCAGGCGAGCTATTGGTAGCCGGTTCAAAACCACTGTTTCTGAGGCTAATTCTTGAACCGTAAGTCATAGACGCTCGATCTTGGCGGCATTCGTCTCAGCGCCTGGCAATTAGTATAGAAGCACTGTTTCCCACTGTTTCTGAGGCTAATTCTTGAACCGTAAGTCTTAGACGCTTGATCTTGGCGGCATTCGTCTCAGCGCCTGGCAATTAGTATAGAAGCACTGTCTTTGACTTATCTCAAAGTTTCCCAGGCGAGCTATTCACAAGTAAATCCTAGACGCTCGATCTTGGTTACTTTCGCTTTCGCGGCTGGCAACAAAGTTCAGAACCATGTTTCTGTGAATATCTCTTGAACCGTAAGTCACAGACGCTCGCTCTTGGCTGCATTCGTTTCAGCTCGTGGCAGCCAGTCTAAAAAAAACACTATCTTGGACTTCTCTGGATGTTTCCCAGGCGAGCTATTGGCAGCATGTTCAGAACCACTGTTTCTGAGGCTAATTCTTGAACCGTAAGTCATAGACGCTCGATCTTGGCGGCATTCGTCTCAGCGCCTGGCAATTAGTATAGAAGCACTGTTTCCCACTGTTTCTGAGGCTAATTCTTGAACCGTAAGTCTTAGACGCTTGATCTTGGCGGCATTCGTCTCAGCGCCTGGCAATTAGTATAGAAGCACTGTCTTTGACTTCTCTGGATGTTTCCCAGGCGAGCTATTCACAAGTAAATCCTAGACGCTCGATCTTGGTTACTTTCGCTTTCGCGGCTGGCAGCAAAGTTCAGAACCATGTTTCTGTGAATAACTCTTGAACCGTAAGTCACAGACGCTCGCTCTTGGCTGCATTCGTTTCAGCTCGTGGCAGCCAGTCTAAAAAACACTATCTTGGACTTCTCTGGATGTTTCCCAGGCGAGCTATTGGCAGCATGTTCAGAACCACTGTTTCTGAGGCTAATTCTTGAACCGTAAGTCATAGACGCTCGATCTTGGCGGCATTCGTCTCAGCGCCTGGCAATTAGTATAGAAGCACTGTTTCCCACTGTTTCTGAGGCTAATTCTTGAACCGTAAGTCTTAGACGCTTGATCTTGGCGGCATTCGTCTCAGCGCCTGGCAATTAGTATAGCTGCACTGTCTTTGACTTCTCTGGATGTTTTCCAGGCGAGCTATTCACAAGTAAATCCTAGACGCTCGATCTTGGTTACTTTCGCTTTCGCGGCTGGCAGCAAAGTTCAGAACCATGTTTCTGTGAATAACTCTTGAACCGTAAGTCACAGACGCTCGCTCTTGGCTGCATTCGTTTCAGCTCGTGGCAGCCAGTCTAAAAAAAAACACTATCTTGGACTTCTCTGGATGTTTCCCAGGCGAGCTATTGGCAGCATGTTCAGAACCACTGTTTCTGAGGCTAATTCTTGAACCGTAAGTCATAGACGCTCGATCTTGGCGGCATTCGTCTCAGCGCCTGGCAATTAGTATAGAAGCACTGTTTCCCACTGTTTCTGAGGCTAATTCTTGAAACGTAAGTCATAGACGCTCGATCTTGGCGGCATTCGTCTCAGCGCCTGGCAATTAGTATAGAAGCACTGTCTTTGACTTCTCTGGATGTTTCCCAGGCGAGCTATTGACAAGTAAATCCTAGACGCTCGATCTTGGTTACTTTCGCTTTCGCGGCTGGCAGCAAAGTTCAGAACCATGTTTCTGTGAATAACTCTTGAACCGTAAGTCACAGACGCTCGCTCTTGGCTGCATTCGTTTCAGCTCGTGGCAGCCAGTCTAAAAAAACACTATCTTGGACTTCTCTGGATGTTTCCCAGGCGAGCTATTGGCAGCATGTTCAGAACCACTGTTTCTGAGGCTAATTCTTGAACCGTAAGTCATAGACGCTCGATCTTGGCGGCATTCGTCTCAGCGCCTGGCAATTAGTATAGAAGCACTGTTTCCCACTGTTTCTGAGGCTAATTCTTGAAACGTAAGTCATAGACGCTCGATCTTGGCGGCATTCGTCTCAGCGCCTGGCAATTAGTATAGAAGCACTGTCTTTGACTTCTCTGGATGTTTCCCAGGCGAGCTATTGACAAGTAAATCCTAGACGCTCGATCTTGGTTACTTTCGCTTTCGCGGCTGGCAGCAAAGTTCAGAACCATGTTTCTGTGAATAACTCTTGAACCGTAAGTCACAGACGCTCGCTCTTGGCTGCATTCGTTTCAGCTCGTGGCAGCCAGTCTAAAAAAACACTATCTTGGACTTCTCTGGATGTTTCCCAGGCGAGCTATTGGCAGCATGTTCAGAACCACTGTTTCTGAGGCTAATTCTTGAACCGTAAGTCATAGACGCTCGATCTTGGCGGCATTCGTCTCAGCGCCTGGCAATTAGTAAAGAAGCACTGTCTTTGACTTCTCTGGATGTTTCCCAGGCGAGCTATTGACAAGTAAATCCTAGACGCTCGATCTTGGTTATTTTCGCTTTCGCGGCTGGCAGCAAAGTTCAGAACCATGTTTCTGTGAATAACTCTTGAACCGTAAGTCACAGACGCTCGCTCTTGGCTGCATTCGTTTCAGCTCGAGGCAGCCAGTCTAAAAAAACACTATCTTGGACTTCTCTGGATGTTTCCCAGGCGAGCTATTGGTAGCCGGTTCAAAACCACTGTTTCTGAGGCTAATTCTTGAACCGTAAGTCATAGACGCTCGATCTTGGCGGCATTCGTCTCAGCGCCTGGCAATTAGTATAGAAGCACTGTTTCCCACTGTTTCTGAGGCTAATTCTTGAACCGTAAGTCTTAGACGCTTGATCTTGGCGGCATTCGTCTCAGCGCCTGGCAATTAGTATAGAAGCACTGTCTTTGACTTATCTCAAAGTTTCCCAGGCGAGCTATTCACAAGTAAATCCTAGACGCTCGATCTTGGTTACTTTCGCTTTCGCGGCTGGCAACAAAGTTCAGAACCATGTTTCTGTGAATATCTCTTGAACCGTAAGTCACAGACGCTCGCTCTTGGCTGCATTCGTTTCAGCTCGTGGCAGCCAGTCTAAAAAAAACACTATCTTGGACTTCTCTGGATGTTTCCCAGGCGAGCTATTGGCAGCATGTTCAGAACCACTGTTTCTGAGGCTAATTCTTGAACCGTAAGTCATAGACGCTCGATCTTGGCGGCATTCGTCTCAGCGCCTGGCAATTAGTATAGAAGCACTGTTTCCCACTGTTTCTGAGGCTAATTCTTGAACCGTAAGTCTTAGACGCTTGATCTTGGCGGCATTCGTCTCAGCGCCTGGCAATTAGTATAGAAGCACTGTCTTTGACTTCTCTGGATGTTTCCCAGGCGAGCTATTCACAAGTAAATCCTAGACGCTCGATCTTGGTTACTTTCGCTTTCGCGGCTGGCAGCAAAGTTCAGAACCATGTTTCTGTGAATAACTCTTGAACCGTAAGTCACAGACGCTCGCTCTTGGCTGCATTCGTTTCAGCTCGTGGCAGCCAGTCTAAAAAACACTATCTTGGACTTCTCTGGATGTTTCCCAGGCGAGCTATTGGCAGCATGTTCAGAACCACTGTTTCTGAGGCTAATTCTTGAACCGTAAGTCATAGACGCTCGATCTTGGCGGCATTCGTCTCAGCGCCTGGCAATTAGTATAGAAGCACTGTTTCCCACTGTTTCTGAGGCTAATTCTTGAACCGTAAGTCTTAGACGCTTGATCTTGGCGGCATTCGTCTCAGCGCCTGGCAATTAGTATAGCTGCACTGTCTTTGACTTCTCTGGATGTTTTCCAGGCGAGCTATTCACAAGTAAATCCTAGACGCTCGATCTTGGTTACTTTCGCTTTCGCGGCTGGCAGCAAAGTTCAGAACCATGTTTCTGTGAATAACTCTTGAACCGTAAGTCACAGACGCTCGCTCTTGGCTGCATTCGTTTCAGCTCGTGGCAGCCAGTCTAAAAAAAACACTATCTTGGACTTCTCTGGATGTTTCCCAGGCGAGCTATTGGCAGCATGTTCAGAACCACTGTTTCTGAGGCTAATTCTTGAACCGTAAGTCATAGACGCTCGATCTTGGCGGCATTCGTCTCAGCGCCTGGCAATTAGTATAGAAGCACTGTCTTTGACTTCTCTGGATGTTTCCCAGGCGAGCTATTGACAAGTAAATCCTAGACGCTCGATCTTGGTTACTTTCGCTTTCGCGGCTGGCAGCAAAGTTCAGAACCATGTTTCTGTGAATAACTCTTGAACCGTAAGTCACAGACGCTCGCTCTTGGCTGCATTCGTTTCAGCTCGTGGCAGCCAGTCTAAAAAAACACTATCTTGGACTTCTCTGGATGTTTCCCAGGCGAGCTATTGGCAGCATGTTCAGAACCACTGTTTCTGAGGCTAATTCTTGAACCGTAAGTCATAGACGCTCGATCTTGGCGGCATTCGTCTCAGCGCCTGGCAATTAGTATAGAAGCACTGTTTCCCACTGTTTCTGAGGCTAATTCTTGAACCGTAAGTCATAGACGCTCGATCTTGGCGGCATTCGTCTCAGCGCCTGGCAATTAGTAAAGAAGCACTGTCTTTGACTTCTCTGGATGTTTCCCAGGCGAGCTATTGACAAGTAAATCCTAGACGCTCGATCTTGGTTATTTTCGCTTTCGCGGCTGGCAGCAAAGTTCAGAACCATGTTTCTGTGAATAACTCTTGAACCGTAAGTCACAGACGCTCGCTCTTGGCTGCATTCGTTTCAGCTCGTGGCAGTCAGTCTAAAAACACTATCTTGGACTTCTCTGGATGTTCCCAGGCGAGCTATTGGCAGCATGTTCAGAACCACTGTTTCTGAGGCTAATTCTTGAACCGTAAGTCTTAGACGCTCGATCTTGGCGGCATTCGTCTCAGCGCCTGGCAATTAGTATAGAAGCACTGTCTTTGACTTCTCTGGATGTTTCCCAGGCGAGCTATTGGCAGCATGTTCAGAACCACTGTTTCTGAGGCTAATTCTTGAACCGTAAGTCATAGACGCTCGATCTTGGCTGCATTCGTCTCAGCGCCTGGCAATTAGTATAGAAGCACTGTCTTTGACTTCTCTGGATGTTTCCCAGGCGAGCTATTGACAAGTAAATCCTAGACGCTCGATCTTGGTTATTTTCGCTTTCGCGGCTGGCAGCAAAGTTCAGAACCATGTTTCTGTGAATAACTCTTGAACCGTAAGTCACAGACGCTCGCTCTTGGCTGCATTCGTTTCAGCTCGTGGCAGCCAGTCTAAAAAAACACTATCTTGGACTTCTCTGGATGTTTCCCAGGCGAGCAATTGGCAGCATGTTCAGAACCACTGTTTCTGAGGCTAATTCTTGAACCGTAAGTCATAGACGCTCGATCTTGGCGGCATTCGTCTCAGCGCCTGGCAATTAGTATAGAAACACTGTTTCCCACTGTTTCTGAGGCTAATTCTTGAACCGTAAGTCTTAGACGCTCGATCTTGGCGGCATTCGTCTCAGCGCCTGGCAATTAGTATGGAAGCACTGTCTTTGACTTCTCTGGATGTTTCCCAGGCGAGCTATTGACAAGTAAATCCTAGACGCTCGATCTTGGTTATTTTCGCTTTCGCGGCTGGCAGCAAAGTTCAGAACCATGTTTCTGTGAATAACTCTTGAACCGTAAGTCACAGACGCTCGCTCTTGCTGCATTCGTTTCAGCTCGTGGCAGCCAGTCTAAAAAACACTATCTTGGACTTCTCTGGATGTTTCCCAGGCGAGCTATTGGCAGCATGTTTAGAACCACTGTTTCTGAGGCTAATTCTTGAACCGTAAGTCATAGACGCTCGATCTTGGCGGCATTCGTCTCAGCGCCTGGCAATTAGTATAAAAGCACTGTTTCCCACTGTTTCTGAGGCTAATTCTTGAACCGTAAGTCTTTTACGCTTGATCTTGGCGGCATTCGTCTCAGCGCCTGGCAATTAGTATAGAAACACTGTTTCCCACTGTTTCTGAGGCTAATTCTTGAACCGTAAGTCATAGACGCTCGATCTTGGCGGCATTCGTCTCAGCTCCTGGCAATTAGTATGGAAGCACTGTCTTTGACTTCTCTGGATGTTTCCCAGGCGAGCTATTGACAAGTAAATCCTAGACGCTCGATCTTGGTTATTTTCGCTTTCGCGGCTGGCAGCAAAGTTCAGAACCATGTTTCTGTGAATAACTCTTGAACCGTAAGTCACAGACGCTCGCTCTTGGCTGCATTCGTTTCAGCTCGTGGCAGCCAGTCTAAAAAACACTATCTTGGACTTCTCTGGATGTTTCCCAGGCGAGCTATTGGCAGCATGTTCAGAACCACTGTTTCTGAGGCTAATTCTTGAACCGTAAGTCATAGACGCTCGATCTTGGCGGCATTCGTCTCAGCGCCTGGCAATTAGTATAGAAGCACTGTTTCCCACTGTTTCTGAGGCTAATTCTTGAACCGTAAGTCTTAGACGCTTGATCTTGGCGGCATTCGTCTCAGCGCCTGGCAATTAGTATAGCTGCACTGTCTTTGACTTCTCTGGATGTTTTCCAGGCGAGCTATTCACAAGTAAATCCTAGACGCTCGATCTTGGTTGCTTTCGCTTTCGCGGCTGGCAGCAAAGTTCAGAACCACTGTTTCTGAGGCTAATTCTTGAACCGTAAGTCATAGACGCTCGATCTTGGCGGCATTCGTCTCAGCGCCTGGCAATTAGTATAGAAGCACTGTTTCCCACTGTTTCTGAGGCTAATTCTTGAACCGTAAGTCTTAGACGCTTGATCTTGGCGGCATTCGTCTCAGCGCCTGGCAATTAGTATAGAAGCACTGTCTTTGACTTATCTGGACGTTTCCCAGGCGAGCTATTCACAAGTAAATCCTAGACGCTCGATCTTGGTTACTTTCGCTTTCGCGGCTGGCAGCAAAGTTCAGAACCATGTTTCTGTGAATAACTCTTGAACCGTAAGTGACAGACGCTCGCTCTTGGCTGCATTCGTTTCAGCTCGTGGCAGCCAGTCTAAAAAACACTATCTTGGACTTCTCTGGATGTTTCCCAGGCGAGCTATTGGCAGCATGTTTAGAACCACTGTTTCTGAGGCTAATTCTTGAACCGTAAGTCATAGACGCCTCGATCTTGGCGGCATTCGTCTCAGCGCCTGGAAATTAGTATAGAAGCACTGTTTCCCACTGTTTCTGAGGCTAATTCTTGAACCGTAAGTCATAGACGCTCGATCTTGGCGGCATTCGTCTCAGCGCCTGGCAATTAGTATAGAAGCACTGTCTTTGACTTCACTGGATGTTTCCCAGGCGAGCTATTGACAAGTAAATCCTAGACGCTCGATCTTGGTTATTTTCGCTTTCGCGGCTGGCAGCAAAGTTCCGAACCATGTTTCTGTGAATAACTCTTGAACCGTAAGTCACAGACGCTCGCTCTTTGCTGCATTCGTTTCAGCTCGTGGCAGCCAGTCTAAAAAACACTATCTTGGACTTCTCTGGATGTTTCCCAGGCGAGCTATTGGCAGCATGTTTTGAACCACTGTTTCTGAGGCTAATTATTGAACCGTAAGTCATAGACGCTCGATCTTGGCGGCATTCGTCTCAGCGCCTGGCAATTAGTATAGAAGCACTGTTTCCCACTGTTTCTGAGGCTAATTCTTGAAACCGTAAGTCATAGACGCTCGATCTTCGCGGCATTCGTCTCAGCGCCTGGCAATTAGTATAGAAGCACTGTTTACCACTGTTTCTGAGGCTAATTCTTGAACCGTAAGTCATAGACGCTCGATCTTGGCGGCATTCGTCTCAGCGCCTGGCAATTAGTATAGAAGCACTGTCTTTGACTTCACTGGATGTTTCCCAGGCGAGCTATTGACAAGTAAATCCTAGACGCTCGATCTTGGTTATTTTCGCTTTCGCGGCTGGCAGCAAAGTTCCGAACCATGTTTCTGTGAATAACTCTGGAACCGTAAGTCACAGACGCTCGCTCTTTGCTGCATTCGTTTCAGCTCGTGGCAGCCAGTCTAAAAAACACTATCTTGGACTTCTCTGGATGTTTCCCAGGCGAGCTATTGGCAGCATGTTTTGAACCACTGTTTCTGAGGCTAATTATTGAACCGTAAGTCATAGACGCTCGATCTTGGCGGCATTCGTCTCAGCGCCTGGCAATTAGTATAGAAGCACTGTCTTTGACTTCACTGGATGTTTCCCAGGCGAGCTATTGACAAGTAAATCCTAGACGCTCGATCTTGGTTATTTTCGCTTTCGCGGCTGGCAGCAAAGTTCCGAACCATGTTTCTGTGAATAACTCTGGAACCGTAAGTCACAGACGCTCGCTCTTTGCTGCATTCGTTTCAGCTCGTGGCAGCCAGTCTAAAAAACACTATCTTGGACTTCTCTGGATGTTTCCCAGGCGAGCTATTGGCAGCATGTTTTGAACCACTGTTTCTGAGGCTAATTATTGAACCGTAAGTCATAGACGCTCGATCTTGGCGGCATTCGTCTCAGCGCCTGGCAATTAGTATAGAAGCACTGTTTCCCACTGTTTCTGAGGCTAATTCTTGAACCGTAAGTCATAGACGCTCGATCTTCGCGGCATTCGTCTCAGCGCCTGGCAATTAGTATAGAAGCACTGTTTCCCACTGTTTCTGAGGCTAATTCTTGAACCGTAAGTCATAGACGCTCGATCTTGGCGGCATTCGTCTCAGCGCCTGGCAATTAGTATAGAAGCACTGTCTTTGACTTCACTGGATGTTTCCCAGGCGAGCTATTGACAAGTAAATCCTAGACGCTCGATCTTGGTTATTTTCGCTTTCGCGGCTGGCAGCAAAGTTCCGAACCATGTTTCTGTGAATAACTCTGGAACCGTAAGTCACAGACGCTCGCTCTTTGCTGCATTCGTTTCAGCTCGTGGCAGCCAGTCTAAAAAACACTATCTTGGACTTCTCTGGATGTTTCCCAGGCGAGCTATTGGCAGCATGTTTTGAACCACTGTTTCTGAGGCTAATTATTGAACCGTAAGTCATAGACGCTCGATCTTGGCGGCATTCGTCTCAGCGCCTGGCAATTAGTATAGAAGCACTGTCTTTGACTTCACTGGATGTTTCCCAGGCGAGCTATTGACAAGTAAATCCTAGACGCTCGATCTTGGTTATTTTCGCTTTCGCGGCTGGCAGCAAAGTTCCGAACCATGTTTCTGTGAATAACTCTGGAACCGTAAGTCACAGACGCTCGCTCTTTGCTGCATTCGTTTCAGCTCGTGGCAGCCAGTCTAAAAAACACTATCATGGACTTCTCTGGATGTTCCCAGGCGAGCTATTGGCAGCATGTTTTGAACCACTGTTTCTGAGGCTAATTATTGAACCGTAAGTCATAGACGCTCGATCTTGGCGGCATTCGTCTCAGCGCCTGGCAATTAGTATAGAAGCACTGTTTCCCACTGTTTCTGAGGCTAATTCTTGAACCGTAAGTCATAGACGCTCGATCTTCGCGGCATTCGTCTCAGCGCCTGGCAATTAGTATAGAAGCACTGTTTCCCACTGTTTCTGAGGCTAATTCTTGAACCGTAAGTCATAGACGCTCGATCTTGGCGGCATTCGTCTCAGCGCCTGGCAATTAGTATAGAATCACTGTCTTTGACTTCACTGGATGTTTCCCAGGCGAGCTATTAACAAGTAAATCCTAGACGCTCGATCTTGGTTATTTTCGCTTTCGCGGCTGGCAGCAAAGTTCCGAACCATGTTTCTGTGAATAACTCTTGAACCGTAAGTCACAGACGCTCGCTCTTTGCTGCATTCGTTTCAGCTCGTGGCAGCCAGTCTAAAAAACACTATCTTGGACTTCTCTGATGTTTCCCAGGCGAGCTATTGGCAGCATGTTTTGAACCACTGTTTCTGAGGCTAATTATTGAACCGTAAGTCATAGACGCTCGATCTTGGGCGGCATTCGTCTCAGCGCCTGGCAATTAGTATAGAAGCACTGTTTCCCACTGTTTCTGAGGCTAATTCTTGAACCGTAAGTCATAGGCGCTCGATCTTCGCGGCATTCGTCTCAGCGCCTGGCAATTAGTATATAAGCACTGTTTCCCACTGTTTCTGAGGCTAATTCTTGAACCGTAAGTCATAGACGCTCGATCTTGGCGGCATTCGTCTCAGCGCCTGGCAATTAGTATAGAAGCACTGTCTTTGACTTATCTGGATGTTTCCCAGGCGAGCTATTCACAAGTAAATCCTAGACGCTCGAACTTGGTTACTTTCGCTTTCGCGGCTGGCAGCAAAGTTCAGAACCATGTTTCTGTGAATAACTCTTGAACCGTAAGTGACAGACGCTCGCTCTTGGCTGCATTCGTTTCAGCTCGTGGCAGCCAGTCTAAAAACACTATCTTGGACTTCTCTGGATGTTTCCCAGGTGAGCTATTGGCAGCATGTTCAGAACCACTGTTTCTGAGGCTAATTCTTGAACCGTAAGTCATAGACGCTTGATCTTGGCGGCATTCGTCTCAGCGCCTGGCAATTAGTGTAGAAGCACTGTCTTTGACTTCTCTGGATGGTTTCCCAGGCGAGCTATTGACAAGTAAATCCTAGACGCTCGATCTTGGTTACTTTTGCTTTCGCGGCTGGCAGCAAAGTTCAGAACCATGTTTCTGTGAATAACTCTTGAACCGTAAGTGACAGACGCTCGCTCTTGGCTGCATTCGTTTCAGCTCGTGGCAGCCAGTCTAAAAAACACTATCTTGGACTTCTCTGGATGTTTCCCAGGCGAGCTATTGGCAGCATGTTCAGAATCACAGTTTCTGAGGCTAATTCTTGAACCGTAAGTCATAGACGCTCGATCTTGGCGGCATTCGTCTCAGCGCCTGGAAATTAGTATAGAAGCACTGTTTCCCACTGTTTCTGAGGCTAATTCTTGAACCGTAAGTCATAGACGCTCGATCTTGGCGGCATTCGTCTCAGCGCCTGGCAATTAGTATAGAAGCACTGTCTTTGACTTCACTGGATGTTTCCCAGGCGAGCTATTCACAAGTAAATCCTAGACGCTCGATCTTGGTTACTTTCGCTTTCGCGGCTGGCAGCAAAGTTCAGAACCATGTTTCTGTGAATAACTCTTGAACCGTAAGTCACAGACGCTCGCTCTTGGTTGCATCGTTTCAGCTCGTGGCAGCCAGTCTAAAAAACACTATCTTGGACTTCTCTGGATGTTTCCCAGGCGAGCTATTAGCAGCATGTTCAGAACCACTGTTTCTGAGGCTATTTCTTGAACCGTAAGTCATAGACGCTCGATCTTGGCGGCATTCGTCTCAGCGCCTGGCAATTAGTATAGAAGCACTGTTTCCCACTGTTTCTGAGGCTAATTCTTGAACCGTAAGTCATAGACGCTCGATCTTCGCGGCATTCGTCTCAGCGCCTGGCAATTAGTATAGAAGCACTGTTTCCCACTGTTTCTGAGGCTAATTCTTGAACCGTAAGTCATAGACGCTCGATCTTGGCGGCATTCGTCTCAGCGCCTGGCAATTAGTATAGAAGCACTGTCTTTGACTTCTCTGGATGTTTCCCAGGCGAGCTATTGACAAGTAAATCCTAGACGCTCGATCTTGGTTATTTTCGCTTTCGCGGCTGGCAGCAAAGTTCAGAACCATGTTTCTGTGAATAACTCTTGAACCGTAAGTCACAGACGCTCGCTCTTGGCTGCATTCGTTTCAGCTCGTGGCAGCTAGTCTAAAAAACACTATCTTGGACTTCTCTGGATGTTTCCCAGGCGAGCTATTGGCAGCATGTTCAGAACCACTGTTTCTGAGGCTAATTCTTGAACCGTAAGTCATAGACGCTCGATCTTGGCGGCATTCGTCTCAGCGCCTGGCAATTAGTATAGAAGCACTGTCTTTGACTTCACTGGATGTTTCCAAGGCGAGCTATTGACAAGTAAATCCTAGACGCTCGATCTTGGTTATTTTCGCTTTCGCGGCTGGCAGCAAAGTTCAGAACCATGTTTCTGTGAATAACTCTTGAACCGTAAGTAATAGACGCTCGCTCTTGGCTGCATTCGTTTCAGCTCGTGGCAGCCAGTCTAAAAAACACTATCTTGGACTTCTCTGGATGTTTCCCATGCGAGCTATTGGCAGCATGTTCAGAACCACTGTTTCTGAGGCTAATTCTTGAACCGTAAGTCATAGACGCTCGATCTTGGCGGCATTCGTCTCAGCGCCTGGCAATTAGTATAGAAGCACTGTTTCCCACTGTTTCTGAGGCTAATTCTTGAACCGTAAGTCTTAGACGCTTGATCTTGGCGGCATTCGTCTCAGCGCCTAGCAATTAGTATAGAAGCACTGTCTTTGACTTCTCTGGATGTTTCCCAGGCGAGCTATTGACATGTAAATCCTAGACGCTCGATCTTGGTTATTTTCGCTTTCGCGGCTGGCAGCAAAGTTCAGAACCATGTTTCTGTGAATAACTCTTGAACCATAAGTCACAGACGCTCGCTCTTGGCTGCATTCGTTTCAGCTCGTGGCAGCTATTCTAAAAAACACTATCTTGGACTTCTCTGGATGTTTCCCAGGCGAGCTATTGGCAGCATGTTCAGAACCACTGTTTCTGAGGCTAATTCTTGAACCGTAAGTCATAGACGCTCGATCTTGGAGGCATTCGTCTCAGCGCCTGGCAATTAGTATAGAAGCACTGTCTTTGACTTCACTGGATGTTTCCCAGGCGAGCTATTGACAAGTAAATCCTAGACACTCGATCTTGGTTATTTTCGCTTTCGCGGCTGGCAGCAAAGTTCAGAACCATGTTTCTGTGAATAACTCTTGAACCGTAAGTAATAGACGCTCGCTCTTGGTTGCATTCGTTTCAGCTCGTGGCAGCCAGTCTAAAAAACACTATATTGGACTTCTCTGGATGTTTCCCAGGCGAGCTATTAGCAGCATGTTCAGAACCACTGTTTCTGAGGCTATTTCTTGAACCGTAAGTCATAGACGCTCGATCTTGGCGGCATTCGTCTCAGTGCCTGGCAATTAGTATAGAAGCACTGTTTCCCACTGTTTCTGAGGCTAATTCTTGAACCGTAAGTCATAGACGCTCGATCTTGGCGGCATTCGTCTCAGCGCCTGGCAATTAGTATAGGAGCACTGTCTTTGACTTCTCTGGATGTTTCCCAGGCGAGCTATTGACAAGTAAATCCTAGACGCTCGATCTTGGTTATTTCCGCTTTCGCGGCTGGCAGCAAAGTTC